>NC_041383.1:366153767-366175432 GCF_002162155.2 Triticum dicoccoides
GGGTGGGTGCTTGTGGCATGCCGGGGGTGGTGTGGTTGTGGGGCGCCGGGGGTGGGTGCTTGTGGTGTGCCAGGGGTGGGGTGGTGGTTGACAGGTGGGGCACCGGGGTGGGAGGTGTGGGGAGAACGAGAAGGTGGGGGTCGGGCGTAGTGGACTGCCTGGGTTGGTGGTGTGGGGCACCGGGGTGGGTGCCCGAGATGCAGAATCGCAAGTAGTTACTGCAACTCGGTGAGACCGAAGTGTTCAAATCGGTTGCACCAAGATTGAAACCTAGATCAACTCAATGAACTCGGTATCTGTCAGACCGAAATACATCAAGGAGTTTTGGAAGTTTAAGTCTATGACGAATCGGTGGCTCCGAGTGCTCCTCACCCAGATGGTTCGAATCTTACTTGATCAAACTTTGTGATTCAACATGAATAGAGTTTGAGACGAGAAAAGCATATATAGCTAGGGGGAGTACTTAGGACTTCTTATCCATCCATTTGGCAAAAGAGAAGACCAACCAATCAAAGCAACAAATGGATGTCCTCAAATGAAGAAAATTATGCAACCAACATGCTCACACAATAAGACAGCAAATGAAATATGTGGCAAAGCATGTACAAACACTCTAGCATCTATCAAGTAATTGGTGATAAATAGGTCATCTATATATGAGTATATTGACTTAGGAGTCAAATGAGAACATTTGATCATAGCTCATACTCTTCATTTAAGCTCAAGTGGGGTTACCACTTTTACATAAAGCATTGTTGTGTTCACACCATTAGAGTTGCTTTAGCTCAATTCTTAGAGTAATGCTCCCCCTAGATGTGATATCCCCTTTTAGAGGGATGAACTAACCTTGGGTTTTGTCGGTGATGAGATGTTGAAGATGTGGAAGCTCAATGTTGATGTAGATCATTTCGAGCAATCAATAGGAGTGGGTTGCACTTTCAATACCTACATGGGTTAGTCCCGTAAGGAACAAACAAGGATATCCATACACATAGAGTGAAGTACACACAAGATGATGTCCATGAAAGCATTAGGTTACCTTGTCCCTTGACTTACTAACAAGAGGGTTTGTGACTCCTTGAACTAGTGTAAGATGTGGAAGTTGAATGCACTTGTTCTTGCCAAAAATGAACATGAGTGAAGTATGTTGGCGGAGTCACGCTCAAGAACTCTCTAGTTCTTCTTCTTCGGGATCCACATCATATTGATGGGAATCCTTGGGGTTGTAGATGTTCTTGATGAAGTAGAACTTGAGGTAGACTTGGGAATCCACTTGACCAAGGCCTTTGGAGCTTCTTCAAATGCATCAATCCCCTCTTGAAGCTTGTCCTTGCCTTTTAGCTTGTGGTCTTGTGGTGGAAGAACATCTTGAGGTTGTGTCCCCTTGAAGGAAGTAGGATCATACTTCTCTTGTTAAGGAACAAACTTCATCTTGGGGTATGGATCTTCTACCCATTGAACTCCATTGGCATTGAACTTTCGTTCAAAACCAATACCTTGATTCTTCCGGTGCCTTCCTTGCTTGCGTAGAATTTCCACAAATTGCTTACTTCCGGCAAGCCTCTTGTAAACACCTTTCTCTATAAGCTATTTTCTTGCTCAAGTGTAAATTGGCTAAGAGAATCATTATGGAATCAAGAGAACTACTAGAAGCAACAACATTCGATTTAGCATGATTATAGTTACTACTATAAGAAGAATCTTTCTTACTGTTGTTGCTAGATTTTACTTGTGGCATGTAAGTAGACAAGAGTAAACGCTTGGCAATGTAAGAAGAACTTTTCTTCCGAAGATCATCATTGATGGCTTTTAAGAACCCATGTTCTTGCTCTAGGTTGAGCTTCTCGAAGCGTAGCTTCTAATGAGTTTTTAAAATTTCTCGATGATCTTCTAAAGTAGTTTCATGAGCTAAATTAAGAGTGTTTACTTCTTTGGGATGCTCAATCTCCTTCTTGTTATATTCATTCATTTCATCTTGATTAGCATGATTAATAGCAGTTTCATCATAGTTTTCATCACTAGCATCGTCAACAAGTAACTCATCATCACCTAGCAAATTATGTTCATCACTATTGAAATCAATATACTCGGGGTGTGATACCTTGGGGCCTTTAGCCATGAAGCATCTTCCAATTCCTTCATTTGGTGAGTCAAATATGTCATAGAAGTTGGTTGGCACAAGTGCAAGACCGGTAACACCTTCATCTTGAGTATATTCGGAGTCAGAGTGATAACTTCTCTCGGAGTGGTGGTCGGAGTCAGAACTGGATACCCATTCACCAACATGAGCTTGATGTCTTCATTTTGTGTAGCTCTTTGATGACTTGTCCTTCCTTTCCGAATCCTTGCTTCTGTGACTGGTTCTTCGTTCATAACGATCATCTCTACTCATTCTCTCTCTTGGAGGTGATTCTTCTCTTCTACTTGTTCTTTTAGGTGAGTCTTCTCTTCTTTTGTAGGGAGTCGTACACTCATTGGAGTAGTGTCCGGGTCTTCCACAATTGTAGCAATTTCGCTCATGACTAGAAGATCTTTTATCATGGTAGGATCTTGACTTGGAGCTTCTCTCTTTGCTTCTACTCTTGTAGAATTTGTTGAAGTTCTTCACCATTAAGCTCAATTCCTCATTGAAGACTTGTTTTTCACTTGATATGGCAGGAGCGTCACATGAGGCTTCATATGCACTAGTAGACTTGTTGTGAAGCTCTTCTTTATCCTTGAGTAACATCACATGAGCAAAAATTCTACCAATGACTTCCGTTCGCTTGAGATCTTTGTAATTGGGCATCATTTGGATCAATGTGCACACGGTATCATATTTTTCATCCAAGGCTCTTAGGATCTTCTTGACGATGAATATGTCAGTCATCTCTTCACAAAAAAAGACACATTCGTGACATTTTGGGCCAAACGAATTTTTTTTTGTCATACTTATGACACTTCTATGACAATAATTGTTACAAAACCCGGTATCATCATAGATGTGGTGGGATCCTACTTCTATGACAAAAAATCATGACAGAAAATGGGCTTTTCGTCCTGGGCGGGCCAGAGACGCAGATCCGTGACATTCTTTGGGCCGTCCATGACGGAAAATACCGTGGTAGAAGCGAGGGCGAGGAAAATATCAGGGAGTTCCCGGTTACGGTGGGTGGTCAGGGGCTGAGCAATGCGTGTTTCTCTCGTACACGTACGCACGTGTGTGCGAGGCGTTGGGCTCTAACTGAAACCGAGCGAGGCGTCGCCTAACTGAACCCGAGAGATTGCATAATAGGCTACGCGTTACTGAACCCGAGCAATCGAGCGATTCCTTCGCTACTGCTGCTAACTGAAGCTGATTGATGCTGCCTCTGAATGAACAGTGAGCGTTGCTGGGGGGTTGGATGAACAGTTCCCGGTGGGGTTGGATGAATAGGAGCTTGTGGTGTTGCCGCTGGATGAACAGGACCCCGATCGATTGAGCCGGTTGGGCGTGGATGAACAGGACCCCGTGGAGGGAAGGTTGAACAGTAGCTGGTGGAGGGCTGGTTGAACAGTAGCCGTTGGAGGGCTAGATGAACAGTAGCCCGTGGAGGGGTGGTTGAACAGGAGCCCGTGGAGAGGGCTGGTTGAACAGTAGCTGGTGGAGTAGCGCACGGTGGAGGCTAGATGAACATCAGCCCATGGATGAACAGTCGCAGGTGGAGGCTGGAGGAGGTCGGCGGTGGATGAACAGTAGCTCGTGGAGGCTGGAGGAGGTCGATGGTGGAGACGAACAATATCCTGTGGAGTCCCATTTTGCGGTACGCCACACCCTTCCGATGAACAGGACCCCCGTTTCGCCCGTAGCGCTCCAACACAAGTTCATTGCCTCCGTTTTGCGGTACGCCACACCGCTCCCGATCAAAAGGACCCTGTTTCGACCGTAGGAGGTCCAAGAGAAGTCTGTTTCCTCCGTTTTGCGGTACGCCAGACCCCTCCCGATGAACAGGATCCCATTTCGACTGCGGTCAGTCAAACACAAGGCCGTTTCCTCCATTGTGCGGTAGCCTCATTTCCATCGGCTATTCCATCCAAGCTCTCCCGATGAACATGACGACGCATTCCGTTCCAACCCAGCCGGTTGGCTCCCCATGAAGACGAAGACGGCGTAGTTTCTCCATTCTGACCCAGCCATGTAGACGAGCCCTGGCCGTACATATGCACGAGTAGACGTTCGAGACCCCACCCGTATGTACATATGTGGCCGTATTTTTTTTCTTGCACACTGGCCGATGTACGTACGTGTACATGCTACATGCGCGCCTCTACATCGACCAATATGTACTTACACGTTCGCGACCAGAATGACAATGATACATACGTTTCGACCAGGTGGGTCCCGACTGTCAGGCACTTTCTTGTGTGCGTAGATGTAGCTGGTGGGTCCCAGCAGTCAGGGGGGCGAATTGGTTTTTTCCCGTAATATGGACGCACTTCCTTGCGTGCGAAGATGTAGCTGGTGGTCCCCAGCAGTCAGTGGGAAATGTTTTTTTGCGAAATACAGTGGCCCGTCCGGTGGGTCCCTGCTGTCAGGTGGATGAATAATTATTTTGCACATAATAAGGAGCCAATTACTTGCAGCGCCGTGGACCCAGCTGTCAGCCTATCAACATGCAGTACTCTTCTGATGGAAGTCGTTCGTTGACCACCTTGACCACTCCGCACCGAGACCACCAGGGCGGTGGACGAGGCGAGGCCTAGGAAGGGGACGACGCGAAGCCTGGGAAGACGCGGCAGTGGATGCCCACGCGTAGAGGAGTATGAGGGATCACTGGTTCGGCTGCGGTGTGAGGCTGTCATCGTCGCAGAATAACAGGGGGTGTGGGTGAGTGGAGGGATGGCCTGGACAGCGGTGGGAGTAGTAGGGGACGGTGAGGTCTCTGCGGCATCACAGCCGGCCACGGGAGGCAGGAGCATGCGGCACGACCGGTGCTGGTTTGGGTGGCTGGAGCAAGAAGACCAGAGATGGAAGAAGCACTACGGTCGTTGGATGGACATCGTACGATCACTAGAGCTAGAGTCCTTCATATTGACTAAGTTGACAAAGCCCTCTGTCCCCGTCAACTTAGTTTTCCCACAAGTCAGCCTCCCACTATGGTGGGTCCCAGCTAGCAGGGGGTATTCATTTTTTTGTGCGTAATAAGGAGGCACTTCCTTGCGTGCGAAGATATAGCCGGTGGGTCCGACCGGTCAGCGGGGGGAACATTTTTTCGTGAAATAAAGAGGCCCTTCCAGTGGGTCCCAGCTGTCAGGTGGAGGAATCATTATTTTGCGCCTAATAAGGAGGCATTTCCTTGTGTGCGGCCGTTTACCCAGCTGTCAGCCTCTCCACACACAGTCTACTTCTGATGGTGTCGTTCGTTGACCATCTTGACCACTCCACGCTGAGCGCATCCAAGGTGGTGGACGACGGTGCGGCCTCAGATAGCAACGAGCCGGAGATGGGAAGACGCGGGAGTAGAGTCGCAGACGGAGAGGTGTACGAGGGTTAACTGGTTCTGGTGCGGTGTGGTTCAGAAGTCGGTGGAGAAGAACATAAGGTGTGGAGGGGTGGAGGGATGGCCTAGCCAATGGTGGAGTAGCGCTTCACAGCGAAGCGTGCTAAGCAGAGCTGCTAGCAGCAGGAGGCAGGAGAAGGTGGTCCCGGCGGTGCTGCAATAAGAAGATGAGAGATTGAAGATGGATGCCAGTCGCTGGATGTAAATCCAATGGCTAACGATGTCAGAATCATTTGTTGACTAAGTTGCCAATGACTTGCGTTGGCTTCGACCTATTGGCCCACATTACAGTCTTTTTTTGTGGGGTAGAATTTACAGTCAATTTGATCTTTTTTTCTTTACAGTCCATTTGGGCTTGGTGAGTAAATAATGTAGCATCCATGCGGCCCATTTATTTTTTTTCCTAAAAAATTACAGGCCATTTGCACTTTCTCAAAATACACGATTTTGCTGGGTTGATTCTAATTATAATGTTGGGTTGGGCCAGCAATGTCATAAAAAAATAAACAGGGGCTGAGCATTTTGTTATAAATATATTTAAACAATAAGTGATTTATTATTACATTGGTCCTGAGATCCTACCAAGCTTTTGTACACAATAACCAGGATTTTCGTTGCCAAAAAAATCCAGGATATTATCATTAAGAAATTATTTTTATAAGTTAATAAGATGTGGGATATTGTTTTCTTACATGTGTAAGTATCTGTTAAATATATGATGACAATAACAATAATATATAATAACATATAAAATAATTTACATATATTTAATATAGTTAGAAGGGAAACATAACTTGGACCAGGCATTCCTATTCTTATACAGAAAAATAGAACAGACCTCTGCGTTTTCTTCAAAAAAAATACATAAATTGGGTTGCCAATGTTTTAGGTAAAATAAAACCTCGAATCGGAGGTCCATAGACCAGTTGATACATGACGGCCCTCAAGAAAATACAAACCGGCATGTCGTGAGCTGCGCGTGCTAAAAAAGAAAGCCTAGACGGGGCCGCCCAAAACCCAGCTTATACTTGCTGCCCAAATGATAATAAATCATACCTGCCAGCTCCCCGGCTTCGTTGTGAATTTATCTCCTATAGTAACTACGTTGAAGCACCTAAAAATATGTAACTATGTCGACAAACACGTGGGCCCCAATGTCAGTATAGCATTGAGAGGAAGTAATTTTTCGATGAGGCACTTACTTGCGTACGGCCATAGACCTGGTGGATCCCGACTGTCCGCCTCTCCACGTATAATCCTCTCCAGATTCCTCTCGTTTGTTCAGCATGTTCACAACGGCAGACAGCAGCGTCGTGGCGAGCGTACAAAGGCGCAGGAGGAGATCCTACCACCTGAGGAAGTGCCTTATTAGTAACGAAACTACTGAACTATCCTAGTGGCCAAGTGACACTACCCGACAGCTGTACCGGCCTGGTTCGATTCCAGCTATGCTGGGAAAATATCTCCAAATTTTTTGCCTCTGCCTTTATTGACATGTGAGTCCTCATTGTCATCTACGCACACCACATCCAACACTTGCCAAAACTTCGTCCCTCATTTTCTCTGTTTTTCGCACACTCAACATTGTGTCGGCATTTTGAAAATAGCATATCTTTTTGACTGTGCATCATATGAAGATGTGCTATGCATGAATGTTGATCAACATGATGTTAGCTGGCTGATACTTCCATTTTCGACCATGAATAAAACGTCCAACATGATGTTAACCCTATTTGAAAAGGTCATGTTAATATAACTGCTCTTCCTCTGAAAGTTGTAGTTTCTTATCTGAAACTGAACTTGCAGTTTCTTATCTGAAACTGAAACTTGCAGTTTCTTCTCTGAGAATCACATTGTCTGCACTTTTATACTCCTATGTTTTTAAGTGCTAATAATAGATCTCTAGAGTTCATAAAATACATCATATGCTCAATAGTGCAAATCTGAAATTCAAAAGACATTCATATCTGAAAGTACTCCCAAAATACACAACACAAAACACAATTCACAACCTAAAAATACTAACAACCCTAAGATCCTCCTGACAATTCACAACCTTCCCTACTATTGGGCTGGGGGGCAGTCCCCTCCTATTCCTCGGCAACAGACAGCCGCCCCGTGAGACGATGTGAACGGAGAGGGAGAGGATGGCGGGGAAGCGTCATCGGTCCAACTACTTTTCTCCTCTTGCAGTCGGGTTCGGTCGACGAAGACTCCACCGGCTCGCTCTGGCACGACACCCTCACAAACGGCACCCTGTAGATGCTCGATCCTTCAATCTCTGGTGGATGCTCCATCTGGGATGGATACTCCCACCAACGCTCCCGCAGGATCAGATTCGGTGAAGCTGTTTGCTCCATGGCCCAGAGGAGCAGCTCTATGTACTCCCACGCGATTCCCTCTGGGAGTATCGCCGCCTTTTCACTCTGTTGCAGATATTTGGCCATTGATGCCGCTACCGCCGCTAGTTGGTCCTTGTTGTAAAATCAAGATTGTATCTCCAACATCCTAGCTAGCTTCACAGGGTCGCCGGCTGCGATCCTCGCGTATCGGTTGTACTCCTCCATCGATCTACTTCTCCACAGCACCTTCACTCGCCGGCGGTGGTTTTTGAATGGAAGAGGAGAGGAGCGGCGCTGGTTTTGGATTAGAACGGGAGAGGAGCGACGCTGGTTTGGATTGGAACAGGAGAGGAGGGACAGTGGTTTTGAAATGGAAGAGGAGAGGAGCGGCACTGGATTTAGATTGGAACATGAGAGGAGCAGCAGTGGTTTAAGATGAGAAGAGGGGAAGAATGGCGTTAGTATTGGAAGTATTTTTTTGTTTTGCGTATTTTGGGTCAAAAGTTTGACCACGTACTGTATTTGACAAGCAAAATGTGAATGCATGTCACCAAAAATTGTATCGTTTGGTTCGGATCTGAATGTACTTTCAAATTATATTAGTTTTGCAACATATAACATATATATTTTTTGCGAAAATCATGGTCAATTATGACCCAGAATAAAAGGGAGACTAGTTAATGTGGGTCGCTTTCTTAATTCAAGGGTAAATTGATTTTGATTTTGATCCAGTCACAGTGCACTGGCCCTCTCGTCCAATCCTAAATCGCTGTCGCATGCTCCTCTCCCTCTTCTCCATTGCAAAACCTCCACATCTCCTCTCCATCATCTCCATTCCAAAACCACTGTCTCGCCTCTCCCTATTCTCCATTGCAAAACCACCTCCTCTCCTCTCTATCATCTCCATTCCAAAACCACCGTCTTGCCTCTCCCTCTTCTCTATTGCAAGACCACCATATCTCCTCCCATCTTCCAAAGCTATCATCGGACCACTCAGAAGCACACCTATGGAGAGGATGCAGCAGCGAATCAGGCAGATCACCGGCAGCGACCAGGCAAAGTTAGCCAGGTTGAAAGAGATCCTTACTTCGTTTGACAATGAGTGGGAGATCTCGAGGACGATGAGGGCCATGTGGCAATGTATGCGAAAGAGCAAGACTGTGGCGATGTGGGCGGCGATGTACATGTACTCCTCGGTGGCAGTCACGCCGCAGTTCTTCGAGTTCATCGAGTATCTCACCTGGGCGATGGAGCAGACAGATTCGCTCGAGGCGTAAGTCTGGCGGAGGTGGTGGGCGTACAGGTTGAAGGTCGAGCACGCAGAGGATAACAAATCGATCGAGTACGGTGTGCCATTCATGAGGGTGCAGAGCCAGCCAGAGCCACATGAGTATTCATTCTCCCACCACAAGAGGAGGTCGGATGGCGCGCTGTCGCTTCCCTGACGTTCTCGATGGTTACCTCGACGCTCGCCTTGTTTCAATGGCGGCGGTAGTGTTTAAGGTAAGCTTCGCACTAAGCTAATCTTCCACCTGCTGATTCTTACAATCAGTGTGACAGCTAATGAAAATCATGCTTACAATTATTCTTCGAGTACTACACCAATCACCCTAAAATAGCTCTTGTCCTTTGGGTCAAAGTTGTGACACTGTGTACAAATAAAGAAAAATAAATTGGTGCTTCTTTCAGAAAAGAGTACTCCCTACAAAACTGCAAATATAGGCTACTAGTATTTGGTTAGAGGATTTGATGCCGAGAAAGATCCGTCCATAGAGAGCGCCACACTTCCCACTGGTGGTGGTGGATGCCAATGCGTGCATGGAGCATGGTTGGTGTCAGTAATTTTTACTTGGCACACCTCGCACTCTGCATATATGTCGGTTCCATCCGTACATTTGTGCAGTTCCACCAAAATGCAGCTAAATAACCCTGTTTGCACAGATAATGAAAAATGTGATTACATTATAGTGGCACTAGTTGATGAAACACACAAAATAAATAGAAGAAAATATTGTGATAGTATCATAGTATGTCATGCTGCAAGGGCGAGATGGGCCCTGCGACGCCTCATATGGTATGCCTCATACTGGAAATTATACAAGGACGGGCCTTGAGACATTCAAATCTCTATTTTTGTGCGGATCAACTAAAATTAAGCACCCCAGTTTGCAGAAACGCTTAAAATTAACAATGGGACTAGTTGATGAAACATACATTAAAAAAGAGAAGCACTTTCTTTATCTACATTCGAAATGAAATGATAGAGAGGACACTCGCTCTATTTTAACTATATTATTACTTCATTTTATCAGTGACACTAGGGTTGAGCAGGTGGCAAATGAGGTGTACCGTGTGTCGCAAGGATGAAGGCCGGGGGTGCTTAAACTAGGATGCTGAAGCTGGCTCTTTCAGTCCCTATCTTCCCCCTGATGTTTCTGTGGTAGCATTTGGGTTGTAATCCAAACTTGGTCGAGCTGGTGCTACGTCCCCCTACTTGCCTAGATTATGTGGCGAACTTGTCTCCTGCTAGTACTCAGTCCGTTCTAGTAGTAATTGCATCACTTCCCCTTTACACTGAGATGTTGTCGAATAATGGTTCTCTATGGTTGGATTTCTTCAATGAAATCGGAGGGAACCCCCTCTTTCGATATATAAAAAACAGTGGCACTAGTGGTGCCAAAACATTGCCTCAAATTAATAGTGCTACTAGATTAAGGGGCAAAATAATAACATTACTGCTTTATCATGGAAGTGCCAAAACACTAGCACAAGAGCAGGATCAACATGCAGGATCTTTGGCAAACGGTCAGACCAAAAAGGAATATACCTCGTGATGGGAACCATATCTGCAGCCAACACCATCGTAGAAGGGATGACACCGGTCACCAACATGGATGATTCAATTCATGGGACCTTTTGGTGCAGTTCACCTAAAACGAAACAATGTCCCATGAGCTAGCAGCTTCTTTTTTTAAGAAAAGGGATGCAGCCCCGGCCCCATTTCCATCAGAAAACGAAACCCACAGAGCTTTTTATTCATTAGTTGCAATAAAATTGAGCAACATCAAGGTTGGTTGTGAAGCTCTTGGAATGTTCAACTATAATTTGGATATCATTTATGCAGTTCAACTAAGATAGAGCGTGAAATGTGTATCTCTGTTTGCACAAAAAAGGTGGAAAGGAGGGCGACTAACAAGTGATGAAACATGCATCAAATGAAAAGAACCATGTTACTTATCTAAATGGCAATCCTATAAGGACAATAGCAATTTCTAAAGCAGCAGCATCGCTAGATATTAGTGTGGGCATTAGGATTAACTATGACAACCGTTAAATACGACATTACATTAATGGTGTCATTGCTTCATTTTACCAGCAACATTACATTAACAGCTGCTACAGAGCCGGTATTTGGGCACGGGAGAGTAGGCAGACCAGGATAGTTGCATTTCTAACAAAAAGAAGCAACTTATCTTAATGGGAAATTTAGCAGGACATGAAAAAAGTGCCATTCATTCATATTACTAGAGGCATTACATTGAAAACAACACTGGTTTAACATGTCCTTACTTTTAAATACAATGTGAGTGCTACATTTTAACAGTGGCATTACATAAGAGTGGCTCGGGGCAACAAACATCAGAACAAGATATCTGGGTTGGTCCCATTTTTGTTCGGTATAGCCACCTCATACTATGTGAGGCTAGCAAATCTAGTGCTGGATTTACTCAGTTGACTTGTGCCCCAGTCCCCACTTTCTTTCCTTTTTCAACCAATAGATCGGGTTTATATTGAGTTTGTACTGTGTTTCTCTTTATTTCCCTATTAGACCTAGAGACCAGTTGGATAGCCATTCTCTACTACTTTTCGCCCCCATTATTTCCTCTTTTGACCAAGTCCTAGATTCAGGTAACAAATCTCCCCCACCCCCACTCCCTTTATTCCTTGTTTGAACCAAGTAGTACTAGATTCGAGTGCATGAACTAGTTTTACCTCTTAACAGTAAAAATTTAGGTGGTGTTTGAACAGCCGATCGATCCTATCTACGAGGGGGCCTGAGAAATAGTAAAAGATACAAATGCAGCGATGTTAGGATCTTGAGAAGTAGAGCAAGGCCGGTTTTGAAGCAAGTTATACCCGAGGGTCGCCGGGATGTCGCTAGGTGGGCGGCGGGAGGCCGGATCTGCCCAGACTACGACAGCGCAGAAGAAGGGGTCGAAGGCCCTCCCTCTCCAGTGGTTCTTGGGACAGAACGACAAGGCACGCTGATCGGGACACACCGGCAGTGGGTATGAGTCATCGCTGAGGACGACCGCGTGAATGTTGCACCTTCTCACCATTCCCGGCGGAGAGGATCCGGCTGGATCTATGACCAGCCGTGAGCAGAGAGAGGGAGAGTGTGGCCACTGCTGTCGTGTTTAGATCTGGAGAGGACGAGACAGTGTGAAGAGAGCAACACTAGCAAACTAGCGCGCAGGCTCCTGCCTATATAGTGGAGTACTATTTTTCTTTTGTCTATCGGAGCTGGCTTGACCTCATCAGTGACTGTCGAGAAGTCTTCATGCACGTTCCCCGGAGGCGTAGTTGTCGTCATTTTGATCTGAAGCACCTGATGATAACATATAACACGAAAAAATGCCACATGACAAGAAATCATAACCTCACTGCCCAAGGAGACAACATGAATCCCGATGGACAAACTAGACGAGGATAAAAGCTCAAATTAAAGATAAACTCGTAGAAAAGGGGTCCGTCGATAGATGTCCTAATTAACATAGCCAGCTTGACCTAGATGGCAGCCGAGTAGTCTTCATGCATGTGCCCCCAATGACTAGCCCAACTCAGTTGTCGCTGTTTAACCCTCGTAGTGATCCGAAGCACATGACACCTAATTTTGCGAGATGACAAGAAACCCTTTTTAGATTTCTCACCAGAACTACAGTCCTGTACAACACAGCCTGCACGATATGTAGATGGCAGCCAATCCAGGCGTGTCTGCTAGAGTCTGTTCACATGCATGGACGAACTGATCTTCCGTGTCTTGCTGGGATCGTCCAGGTACCAACGTATGTACAACACTTCTCTAGTATTATCGCTCGTCTCTCTCTTCTATTAACTCACCCAACTTGCGGGGCCGGGAAGTGTGCCTATGGTCGGTTCTCAATTGCGGTCCCACATGTGTGTGCAAATGCAATATGACGTGTGTTCCATTCGGAGAGCAGCGTTCCAGACCGACCTTCCTAGCCACACCTTGCCACACTTTGCCACAATTAAGCTTAGGCAAGTTTGACCAAGTTAGGTACGTGTTTGGTTCTAGCCACACCTAAGGCAAGGAATTTTTAATGTGCAATGAGCCCCACATGTCATAGACACAAAAAGTATGGCAAGATTCCCTTACGCAAGCCAAAGTGTGGCTAACAATTTGAGCAACTCAACTAAGGCAAGTGTGGCAAGTGTGGCAAAAATCATGTGGCAATATATGGCAAAGATAGTGACAATACAAACAACCCCAAAATTAGTATATTGTACTATTTAGAAGTCGAGGGCGGGGCTTTTCCTGCGTGGTAGGCGGGGCAGTTCCGCCTAGTCGGTTCGATAGAGACGCGAGAAGATGAGTGAGTAGGCTGCTGCAAACGTAGGCCTATGTGATTTGACAGCGAGTTACTGCTGGACAGGTGGGGACCCATGATTTGACTTGCCATTATCATTTTAACTGTGGCGCTACGACTGGCGTGAGTCTCCTGATTCCTAACCACCTCCATACAGGTGCCTCTCCCAATGCTCCACCATGTAGAGGCTGGCTCTTGCATGAAAACACACTCCACTTTTTCCTTGCCTCTTTCCTCCACATATGCAAAAATGCCATGTAAGGCGGGCTTATAGCCCACTATTGTACGTACTTGCTCCTAGAGGTGCTAAGCTTGCCACATAGGCATAAACTCTGATGTGGCAAGTTAATTAAGAAGAGAGAGACTAGTTTGGTGACCCAAGGAAGAAACAGTGCTAAGCACGTGTACCTAGGTGAAAAGACAATTTTGAGTCTATAGCTAATTAAATGAAGCAAACTCAGCAACAAAAAACTAAGCACCTATGCATTGGGGACTTGATTGCTAAGCCATTTAATGCTCTTAGTACCTCATCTAAGCACCATTTCATTGGAAGAGGTCACTCCTTGGAAAATGCAATAAATACTACGAAGAAAGAGATAAAGATAAGTAAAAAAATACTCTTATAGCCAACCATGTAGCTAACCTTGTTGTAGTATAAGTGACTAAGTGATGACTATGTATGACATGCCAACATCAGATAGCCTAACGCGCCATGTTAAATCTCCAAGGGCGCAACCGCGTGAGCGAGGCGACGGTCGTGGTAGGCGCGACCATGATACGGTCTAGTGGCAGCCCTTGGATCTGAGATCGAACGGTCGCATGCTCAGTTGCTGAAAATTTGCAGAATAACCCTCCAGGATAGGATATTCACCCATAGGTCTAGAATCACACCATGCAACCTTTCGATCTCAGATCCAAGGGCTCTCGGAAGCCCGTATCATGGGAGAATGGAAAGCTTCGTATCACCTATAATTTTCCCGATGCTTGACATGACATCGAAAGTCATTTAATTGGGTGTCGAGTAGACATGACATCTAATTGGGCCCCCATAGTACTGTGGATGAATCCATTTGTCCAATAGGCAATCCACTACCCTGCCATTCGCATGCCCCACTCAGCATTTTGACAATCAAAAAACCGCTGGCACTTCGCTCCTACTCGTCCCCGAACGTCCTATAACATTATGGCAGTTCGCTCCTAGTCGTCCCGTCCTTTCACATTACGGCAGTTCCACTAATCCTAACCCTCCCCCCAAATCCATGGCGTCCCAAATCTCCATGATCGGTAGTGAGTACAAGGTTAGAACCATCATCGGCGATGAGTTCGACATCATCTACACCCATTCTTCCGCGACGGTGAAAGGATGCCTTGCTCGCTTCAGAAGCATGTTCGAAAACTCAAATGATGAGTGGGTCACTAGGCTAGATGTTGAGTACACCACAGTCCTGGGACCAGAGAAGGGTCTAAAGGAGGAAGAGAAGAAGAAGCCTGCCATGATCCAGGTTTGCGTGCATGACTTATGCTTGGTCTACCACATATGCCATGCCGACATTGAGTGCGAGGATTTTAAGAACTTCCTCAAGGATAAAAGAGTGAAATTCATTACTTTAGACTTCAAGAACGACAGGGATGTCCTGAGTCGGATAGGCCTCGTTGTAGGTAACCCCTTCGACCTCCAGAAGAATCGGCTACTGCCCTACCATGGTCAGCCTTCAATTCTGACCATGCATGGCAGTGGAATGTACTAGATATAGACCATATCCACTACGCTGCAATGGATGGCTACCTTTGTTTCAATATCTACAAGGGTTGGATGAAGAGCAAGAGCCAAGTGTGCGATTCAAGCAAAGAAGTATCGGCCAAGAGGAAGATGGACAAGGACGAAGTTGAGGACGTGGACGAGGATTCCGAGTAAGGTGGCAGTGTCGTTGCTCATGGTGGTTCTAATGAAGTGTCTTCCGGATTAGTTGCTTAGTTTAATTTCAGGTGTGATTAGTTTAATTTGCAGCGTGTGTTGTGCTGAGCCCCCAGCAGAACTATGTTATGTTTCTTCTTGTTACTTTAACTTTTCAGTATGTACATACTAGTATTTCTTATATTTCATCTTTTAGTTGGTATAGTACTACCAATCGTTTCCTCATATTATATACGTACAATATATATGGCCAACATCATATAGCCAGCAGTTTAGTTGTCAAAGATTTTCAGGGTGCTTAGTTTTGTAAAAGAATTCCAGGGTGCTTAATTTTATTTGAGGGGTGTGTTCTGCTGGACACCATTATTGTGACTCAAGTCTCTTTTTCCATGTTATAATGACATAAATACCAATGAAACAACATGCCAGCTCTCCCTCTATCTCACTACAGTAAAATAAAGTGTGGGGCCTACTTGATCCCAACAGCGTTCTTATTTTCCTGTAAAATTATTCGCTTGGTTACTCCTGACAAGCGGGGCCACAGTTATCATTGTGAGAATCGGCTTCTTTTTGTCATGTAACATGGTGAACGGGCTTGACGTGAAAATAACAATGTCTAATGGCATTTTGAGCAAACATCTAACTTAGTGATGGCATTTTTTAGATATCTAATTGCATTTTTGAGCAAGCATCTCACAGATCGATGGTATTTTTGAGTAGTTGTAACTTCTAATGCCAATACTGAGTAGTGATACACAACTAGTGGCATAAATAATAAGAACCCAAGAATTAAATAGGTGTGCTAATTTCTTTATTTCTTTAATAGTACTATATGCATAATTTGGCGATGAGCACTCTCTATATGTACCACCTTTTTTCTTTAATTTCATCTTGTTAGTTTTGCTCCATGGCGCAATCCATCGATACTACTATTGTACATAAGTATACATTTTTTAATTGGCTAGAGGGAGGGGCAGCCTAGCTTGGTCGTTTTCACGAGAGGCGAGGGCCTTTGTGATTTGACGGCTCATTACTGCTGGAAGGCGGGGCCTTGTGATTTGACTGCTCTTATAAATGTGCCGACGACTTGAGGAGGAGCAAAGAACTGTGCGGTATACTCAAGTTTTCCACTAGAATAGTACTACGACGGAGGAGCACGAAACACGGCAGCCCAGTGCCATATGGCGATAAAAAATGATCTAATTTGCTAGTCATCTCATTGTTAGCATTGTTCTATTCATGCCTCGTAGAGATCGTGACACGTGCGGCAAAACACCCGAAGCAAAAGAAGAAACACAGGAGCAAAAGATGAAGGAAGATTATCACCCCAAATTATCTAATTCACCGTGGAGTCGTAACTGCTTCTTCATCGCCTCCACGACCTCCATCTCCTTGCGCGTCTCCTCCGCCATCTTCTTCATTATGTCCATGACGCAGGATTTCTTGACGCGAGCCTTCGTCATTTGTTCCACGACCGCATTACGTACCTTGACAGCTGCCGGGTGCTCGATGCGGAGCTTTGCCAACTCCTCCTTCTGTTCCATGACGAGGGCCTGCAGCATCTTCATCAAGGAACTACTATTCTCATGCAGCTTCTTCTAGCCGGCATTCTTCTCCTTCAGCAGGTCGAGCTCGTGGCAGAGCTTCGCCTTGTCCTCCTGAAGTTGCAGGATTTCATCGGTCGCCTTCTTCTTCGAGGCAATGCTCTTCTTCAGCAGCATCACCAAGCCAGCGGTCAACTCCCCCTGCTTATTGAGCTCAGCAGGCATGTCGTCGAGGCTCTCCTTCAGCAGCTCCACCAAGCCATGGATGAACTCCTTCTGCTTATTGAGGTGCTTATTGAGCTGATCGGGCATGTCGTCGTGGGATAACGACTCCAGCGCCGCCATCTCGGCATGTTCACCTCCGTGGCTATGGCGCTCCTAGGAGCCATCACCTGCCTATGAGAGATCTTTCGAGGTCTCTGCGTGGCAGGGAGCCCTCTCTTTTTTCTCCACAGCCTTGGTTGTCGCTCCCTTGTGGCGAGTAGTTCTCAACCTAGAGCTCTTCTCACCGGCCATGGCAAAGGCAGACAAAGAAGAAGCACTTATGAGGAGGAAAGGTAGAGTAATTTTTGGTTAGGTAGTTCCCCTTTTTATATCCTAAGTACTAGCACTAGTACTAATACCTGCACTGTGGGAACACGTTCAGGTTTGGTACGTACTAGTAGGTGTGAGCAGGCTTGCACTTAATTGTAGCACTAGTACTTTCGAATGTGATGGGCACAAGGTAAAGATTAATTGATGGTTTTGGCTTCAAGGCCCGAAACAGCTCTCGATGAGTATAGTGGAACATAAATTTCAAGTAGACTACACTGCTCAACTGCGTAAATATTATGTTACTGTCAAAAATTGGCACAAAATACGAAGGAGACCAATGGAAGTACTACTAGCAACCCATGATTTAACTACTCGCATGCGCGCAGTGGAATAGTAATGTCTTTCTTCCGCCCTCACGTCCACTCAATTGCATGCGCTGTATTAATTGACCATTAATGAAGTGAAGGACTTTACACGCGTCAAATTATCACATGGGGTGGATCTTGGTACAAAATTGCATCCTCCCGTGTACCCGCGTGTGCATGCGAGGGAATGAGTGCGTGCGTGGCGTGTGTGCACATGTTTGCTTCATGCATGTACCACCAGTGTGGCTCAGGAAGAACGAGTACATTCTTTTGGAATCAGCAGCACGTCACTATGATCAATCCACACAAGGAGGTCATGACAACGCCTCCACATGTGGCACGTGGCTTCATGAACTATAAGAGAGACACTGTGTAGCGTGCCATTGGAATTATAATTTACGTGTTTTGCACATACTCGAAGTACTAGTAAGGTATACGTGCATTACACACATCAGATTTTGCAACGAAATTATGAATAAATACCACACTACAACATGTAAGCTCTGAGTCATATATGTCTGATGTAGACCTTCATTTAATTCATATAGTCCATCTCATTCAAAATCAATTAGTTTTTATAAATAAGCTAGGGCCTCTTGGATTCATAGGATTTCCAAAACGTGGGAATAGGAAAAACATGGGATTAGAGTGGAATGTCGTCTTGAATCCTACGAGATTGTACGAGTGTTTGATTGTGCATAGAAAAAGCGCAGAATTCTTTCAAAGAGGTTTGAGTGGATGGGATGTATCCTATGAAGTCTAGTGCAAATGAATCATATGGAAAAATTCCTATGGTTTACAATCCTACGAATCAAACAACCAAGACAGGAAAAATTCCTAAGGATTAGGATCCTCCAAAATTCCTTTGAGAATCCTTTGAATCAAAGAAGCCCATAATCTATTTCATGATTCATGGAATTGTGCGTTGTAAAGCATAAAGTAAAAACAAATAATGGAAATTCAACTATAAAAAAAGTTTGGGCAGTTATGATACAGAAGCTTCTAAAACAAACGAGAACCACTGTTGTTTTGAGGTTTGTGCATTATGCTTAAGTTCAACCATGGATTCTTCTAGATTGTACATGTGGCAAAATCCGGTAGGGAGCTAGAAGATGGTGCGAGGGGCTGCGTGGAGGGAGACTATGAAGGAGTGCACAAGTGCGAGCTCGATATTTAGAGAGAGGGGGAGAGAACTGATGACCCTCAAGTATAGGGGATCTATCGTAGTCCTTTCAATAAGTAAGAGTGTCGAACCCAACGAGGAGCAGAAGGAAATGACAAGCGGTTTTCAGTAAGGTTTTCTCTGCAAGCACTGAAATTGTAGGTAACAGATAGTTTTGTGATAAGATAATTTGTAACGGGTAACAAGCAATGAAAGTAAATAAAGTGCAGCAAGGTGGCCCAATCCTTTTTGTAGCAAAGGACAAGCCTGGACAATTTCTTATAATAAGAAAAGCGCTCCTGAGGACACATGGGAATTATTGTCAAGCTAGTTTTCATCATGCTTATATGATTCGCGTTCGGTACTTTGATGATTTGATATGTGGGTGGACCGGTGCTTGGGTACTTCCCTTACTTGGACAAGCATCCGCAACTACAAAAGAAGTATTAAGGTAAACCTAACCACAACATTAGACAAATGGATCCAAATCAGCCCCTTACAAAGAAACACATAAACCAGGGTTTAAGCTTCTGTCACTCTAGCAACCCATCATCTACTTATTACTTCCCAATGCCTTCCTCTAGGCCCAAATAATGGTGAAGTGTCATGTAGTAGACGTTCACATAACACCACTAGAGGAGAGACAACATACATCTCATCAAAATATCGAATGAATACCAAATTCACATGACTACTAATAGCAACACTTCACCCATTTCCTCAGGAGCAAACGTAACTACTCACAAAGCATATTCATGTTCATAATCAGACGAGTATTAATATGCATTAGGGATCTGGACATATGATCTTCCACCAAGTAAACCAATTAGCATCAACTACAAGGAGTAATCAACACTACTAGCAACCCCACAGGTACCAATTTGTGGTTTTGGATACAAGAGATGAACTAGGGTTTTGAGAGGAGATGGCGCTGGTGAATATGTTCATGGAGACAGACCCCCTCCCGATGGGAGGATCGTTGGTGATGACGATGGTGATGATTTCCCCCTCCCGGAGGGAAGTTTCCCCGGCAGAACAACTCCGCTGGAGCCCTAGATTGGTTCCGCCAAGGTTCCGCCTCGTGGCGGCGGAGTTTCGTCCCGTAAGCTTTCTTATGATTTTTTTTCCAGTGTAAAAGCCTTCATATAGCATAAGATGGGCACCAGAGGGCCACCAGGGGGCCTAGGAGACATGGGCACACCCAGTAGGGGTGGGCGCGCCCCCACCCTCCTGGCCAGGGTGTGGGCCCCCTCTGGTGTTTTATTCACTCAATAATTCTTATTAATTCCAAAAATAACCTTCGTCGAGTTTTAGGATTTTTGGAGCTGTGCAGCATAGGTTTCCAATATTTGCTCCCTTTCCAGCCAGAATTCCAGCTGTCGGCATTCCCCCTCTTCATGGTAAACCATGTAAAATAAGAGAGAATATCCATAAGTATTGAGACATAATGTGTAATAACAGCCCATAATGCAATAAATATTGATATAAAAGCATGATGCAAAATGGACGTATCAACTCCCCCAAGCTTAGACCTCGCTTGTCCTCAAGCGGAAGACGAAATCGAAAAATATGTCCACATGTTTAGAGATAGAGGTGTCGATAAAAATAAAATACGGACATGAGGGCATCATGATCATTCTTATAACAGCAACTTATATAGATTTTGTCATATGATTTCTTATTCTCAAGTAACAATCAATTCACAATGTCAAGTATGGTTCATAAACTTCATTGAGAACTAACAAACTATAATCTCAGTCATTGAAGCAATTACAATTTATCATAACATTAGAAAGGGTCAAGAATAGAGCTTTTCAGCAAGTCCACATACTCAACTATCATATAGTCTTCTACAGTTGCTAACACTCACGCAATATTTGTGGTTATGGAGTTTCAGTTGGACACCGAGAAAGATAGGGGCATATTGTGTTGCCTCCCAACGTATTCACCTTTGGGTGATGTCAACAATAATAATTCATGCTAACTTACATCCAATTGGATATATATATATATAGGGAAAATCCATCCTACCACCCGGTGGTAGTTACCCCACATGTCTCATATACTACCATGTGGTACTATATATACTATTTTATTATTTTAAATATGTTCATATACTATATCTAAAATATTTCAAAACAAGTTACATGAAAAAATTGCATATGAGCCCATAGTTTTTGTTATATTTGTAAAATACATACATATTTGTACGTAAAAATGGGCATACTCAAAAAATGGTACATACTACCTAAAAATTAGTATATATACTACCTAATCATTGTTATATACTACATACTACACGTACATACTCTCGGTTCCGACAGATACGACATACAACATACAAAATACAAGTAGTGGTAACTACCACTGCTTGTAGGAAACATTTGTCCTATATATATATATATATATATATATATATATATATATATGACAAATTTTTACTACTACCGGGTGTAGTTACTCCCACTTTTATTTCATACATTATAGGTAGTATCTATCATATTGGAGAGTATGTACGCGTAGTATGTAGTATATAAGAATGTTTAGGTAGTATATATACTATTTTGTTGGTAGTATGTATCATATTTTGTGCATACTTTATTTCACGTACAAATATGTACGTATTTCACAAATATGATAAAACTATGAGCTCACTGGCAATTTTTTCATATAAC
>NC_041383.1:366175970-366209442 GCF_002162155.2 Triticum dicoccoides
TCTTTCAAACACGAGGAGCTTGCCAAAGGATAAAATGAAAAAGGGAAATGTGAAGATCACCTTGACTCAAGCATAAAGAAAAAACATAAAGTAATAGATAGGCCCTTCGCAGAGGGAAGCAGAGGTTGTCATGTGGTTTTAGGGTTGGATGCACAAAATCTTAATACAAAAGAACGTCACTTTATATTGCCACTTGTGATATGAACCTTTATTATGCAGTCCGTCGCTTTTACTACTTCCATATCACACGATTGTATAAAGCTTATTTTCTCGGCACTAATAATTCATACATATTTAGAGCATTTTTTATTGCTTGCAACATGATAACTTACTTGAAGGATCTTACTCAATCCATAGGTAGGTATGGTGGACTATCATGGCAAAACTAGGTCTAAGGATATTTGGAAGCACAAGTAGTATCGCTACTTGGTGCAAGGAATTTTGGCTAGCATGAGGGGGAAAGGCAATCTCAACATGTTCGGAAGATCAATGACAATATACTTTAACTGAGATGTGAGAAAACATAAACCATTATGTTGTCTTCCTTGTCCAACATCAACTCTTTTAGCATGTCATACTTAATGAGTGCTCACAATCATAAAAGATGTCCAAGATAGTATATTTATATGTGAAAACCTCTCTTTCCTTATTACTTCCTATGAATTGCAACGATGACCAAAACTACGTTTGTCAACTCACAACAACTTTCATGCCTCATACGTTTTATATGTGAAGTCATTACTACCCATAAGATCAATATGAACTCTATTATTCTTTTTATTCTTTCTACTTTCTCAAGATCATAGCAAGATAGCAAAGCCCTTGACTCAACACTAATCTTTATTATAGATAGATCACGAACTCGATTACAAAAAGGGATCACAAAGCAAAACTCAAAACTACTTGATACCAAAACTTCAATCTACTAGATCAAGATACTACTAAAAGGATTGAACTAAATAAAATGGTAAAGATAGGAGTGTGATGGTGATATGATACCGGGGCACCTCCCCCAGGCTTGGAAATTGCCAAGGGGAGTGCCCATACCCATGTGATTATGTCCTTGGAGGTGGTGAAGTAGGGGTTGTTGATGATGTAGGCTTGTCATCCATATTCCAAGGCATAGGCTCACAATCATAGAAGGATGATCGAGTCTCCGGGATCCTCAAATCTGCAGCCAAACTCATCCTCTTGAATTTATATTTGTACTCACAGTTTTGGTTTTGCAGGTCATAGATCTGGGCTTGGAGGTGCTCGATTTTCTCTTGAAGCTTGAAGATGGTCTCCCCAATGATCTTGGCATCTATCTTGTGGTTGTTTTTGAACTCCGTGATCATCATCTGGTTGGCGTTGAGTCCATGCTCCACCATCCCTTGGCACTTGAAAACTTGTTGCTCCATGGCTTCGAGCTTTGTCTCCACGCTTCCGGTACGCCTTGGTCCCTCCACATCGCGGATGTGCAACACCCCCTCACGCATCTCAATGGTTTTAGGGTGTTGCAGCACCTCCGTGAGATAGGGGTTGATAACCCTCTCGAAAAACTTGTCCTTGAGAGCGCTTGGAGACGTCATGGTGCTCTAGATCTGTCAGGAAAACAGCTCAAAACGACAACAGAGTAGGCCAACAAAAACCAGATTGCAATACCTTATGTGCAATTCTATCTCTAGCGTGGTGTCCTCCATATGATTCGGAGTGACACTTGCGTATGATCTGTTCATGTTCATGCTCAGGTACACAACATCTAATAGCACCATCTACTCCTTCTTTATAAAGGTGTGGGTCATCCCAGAAGTAATGTCTTAAATCATAAAAGAACTTTTTCTTTTGCTGGTATGTGAAACTAGGTGGTATCAATTTAGCAATGATGTAATTAGCATAATCAGCATACCAAGGAGCAGTACGAGAAGCATTAATGACTGCTAATTCTTCATCAGGAAAGCTATCATCAATAGGTAATGGGTCATCAAGAACATTCTCTAACCTAGACAGGTTGTTTGCAACAGGATTCTCAGCTCCCTTTCTATCAATAATAGGAAAATCAAATTCTTGGAGCAAGAGAACCCATCTAATAAGTCTAGTCTTAGCATCTTTCTTTTCCAGAAGATATTTAATAGCAGCATGATCAGTGTGAATAGTAACCTTGGAATCAACAATATAAGGTCTGAACTTATCACAAGCAAGTACAACTGCTAAGAACTCTTTTTCAGTAGTAGCATAATTTCTCTGGGTAGTATCAAGAGTTTTACTAGCATACTGGATAACATTCAATTTCTTATCAACTCTTTGCCCTAGAACAGCACCTACATCATAGTCACTAGCATCACACATAATTTCAAAGGGTAAATTCCAATCAGGTGGCTGAACAATAGGTGCAGTGATCAAAGCTTTCTTAAGTATTTCAAATGCTTCTACACAATCATCATCAATGACAAAAGGAATATCTTTTTGCAATAAATTAGTCAGAGGCCTAGAGATTTTAGAAAAGTCCTTAATGAACCTCCTATGAAAACCAACATGACCAAGGAAACTTCTTATACCTTTTATGTCCTTGGGACATGGCATCTTTTCAATAGCATCAACTCTAGCTTTATCAACTTCAATACCTCTGTCGGAAATCTTATGCCCCAAGACAATGCCTTCATTAACCATAAAGTGGCACTTTTCCTAATTCAACACGAGACTAGTGTTTTCGCATCTCTGCAAAACTCGATCAAGGTTGCTCAAGCAATCATCAAAAGAGAATCCATAAACGGAGAAATCATCCATGAATACCTCACAAATATTTTCAAAAAAGTCAGAGAATATAGCCATCATGCATCTTTGAAAGGTAGCAGGTGCATTACATAAAACAAAAGGCATACATCTATAAGAAAAAGTACCAAAAGGGCAAGTAAAAGTAGTTTTTGATTGATCCTCCGCTGACACAGGTATTTGAGAGAAACCAGAATAACCATCTAGAAAGCAGAAATGTGTATGTTTGGATAGTCTTTCTAGCATTTGATCAATAAAAGGTAAAGGGTAATGATCTTTCTTAGTATCTTTATCTAATTTACAGAAATCAATTACCATCCTATAACCTGTAATAATTCTTTGCGGGATCAATTCATCTTTATCATTAGGAACGACAGTAATACCTCCCATCTTAGGAACACAATGGATAGGACTTACCCAATCACTATCAGCAACGGGATAAATTATACCTGCCTCAAGGAGCTTTAGTATCTCCTTTCTTACCACTACCTTCATCTTAGGATTTAACCGTCGTTGAGAAGCTCTAACTGGTTTGGTATCTTTCTCCACTTTAATTTTGTGTTTGCATAGAGTGGGACTAATGCCCTTAAGACCATCCAAAGTATATCCAATAGCACCACGGTGCTTCTTCAGAGTTTTCAATAATCTTTCTTCTTCTTGCTCTGAAAGGTTAGCACTATTAATAACATGATGTATTTTCTTTTCATCAAGATAATCATACTTAAGATTATCAGGTAATGGTTTGAGCTCAAACACAGGATCACCCTTGGGTGGAGGGGGATCCCCTAGGATTTCAACAGACAAGTTGTGTCTCAGAATAGGACCCTATTGAAGGAACACTTCATCTATTTCCTTTCTTTCATTCATAAACATATCATTTTCATGGTCTAGCAAATACTGTTCTAACGGATCAGTAGGAGGCACGGCAATAGAAGCAAGACAAATAATCTCATCCTTACTAGGTGATTCTTTATCATGGGGTTGTCTATGAAACTTAGCAAAATTAAACTCATGAGACATATCCCCTAAGCCAATTGTAACAGTATCCTTTTCACAATCAATCTTAGCATTAACAGTATTCAAGAAGGGTCTACCAAATATAATGGGACAAAAGTCATCTTATGGGGAACCAAGAACAAGAAAATCAGCAGGATATTTAACTTTTCCACACAAGACTTCAACATCTCAAACAACCCCAACTGGTGAGATAGTATCTCCATTGGAAAGCTTAATTGTAACATCAATACCTTCTAACTCAGCGGGTGCGATATCATGCATAATTTCTTCATATAAGGAATGAGGTATTGTACTAGCACTAGCACCCATATCACATAAGCCATGATAACAACGATCTCCTATTTTAACAGAAATAACAGGCATGCCTACAACAGGTCTATGTATCTTAGCATCTGGTCTAGCAATATTAGCAGCCTGTTCACAGAAGTAAATAACATGCCCATCTAAATTATCATCTAAGAGATCTTTAACCATAGCAACACTAGGTTCAACTTTGATTTGCTCAGGAGGTGTATAAGTCCTAGTATTACTCTTACGAACAACAGTTGAAGTTTTAGCATGATCCTTCATCCTAGTAGGAAAAGGTGGTTTCACAACATAACTAGTAGGAACAATAGGATCATTATAACCGACATTCTTTTCTTTAACTGTAATAGGTGCAACTACTTTTACTTCAATGGGAGGATTATATTTAAACCACTTATCCTTTGGGAGATCAATGTGAGTAGCAAAATATTCACAAAAAGCAGCTACTATCTCAGAGTCAAGTCCATATTTAGCGCTAAATCCACGAAAAGCATCGGTATCGATAAAAGATTTAATACAATCAAACTTAGGCGTTATACCTGACTCCTTACCATCATTGGAACCCCAATCTTAGGCGTTGCGTTTAGTTCTTTCCAATACATCCCTCTTGAATTCAGTAGTCTTCAACATATAAGAACCAGCACAGGAAGTATCAAGCATGGTGCGATCAATGAGAGAAAGCCGAGCATAAAAGTTTTGAATGATCATTTCTTTTGAGAGCTCATGATTGGGGCATGAATATAACATTGACTTAAGCCTCCCCCAAGCTTGAGCGATGCTTTCTCCTTCGCGAGGCCAAAAATGATATATGTAATTACGATCACGATGAACAAGATGCATAGGTTAGAACTTCTGGTGAAATTCCAACTTCAATCATTTATAAGTCCAAGATCCCGTATCATCACATAGCCTATACCATGTCAATGCATCTCCCTTCAAAGATAAAGGGAAAACCTTCCTTTTGACAACATCATCGGGAATACATGTAAGCTTAAATAATACACAAACTTCATCCGCAAACATAAGGTGTAAATCGGGATGCAATGTTCCATCTCTTGCAAAGGGATTAGCTAGCAGTTTCTATATCATACACAAAGGAATCTCAAAGTAAATATTTTTAGTAGGTTCATTCGGTTGAGGAGCAACTCTTTGCTCTACTGGTCGGGCTGAAGATACCCCAAACAAGCCCCTCAAAGGATTAGTTTCCATAGTAACAAGTGAAAGAAAATTTCAGCACACTATATAAATGTTTCCTTACCAAGTTCCACTCACCAAAGGCGCTTCACTCCCCGGCAATGGCGCCAGAAAAGAGTCTTGATGACCCACAAGTATAGGGGATCTATCATAGTCCTTTCGATAAGTAAGAGTGTCAAACCCAACGAGGAGCAGAAGGAAATGACAAGCGGTTTTCAGTAAGGTTTTCTCTGCAAGCACTGAAATTGTACGTAACAGATAGTTTTGTGATAAGATAATTTGTAACGGGTAACAAGCAATGAAAGTAAATAAAGTGCATCAAGGTGGCCCAATCCTTTTTGTAGCAAAGGACAAGCCGGACAATTTCTTATAATGAGAAAAGCGCTCCCGAGGACACATGGGAATTATAGTCATGCTAGTTTTCATCACGCTCATATGATTCATGTTCGACACTTTGATAATTTGATATGTGGGTGGACTGGTGCTTGGGTACTGCCCTTACTTGGACAAGCATCCCACTTATGATTAACCCCTGTTGCAAGCATCCACAACTACAAAAGAAGTATTAAGGTAAACCTAACCACAACATTAGACAAATGGATCCAAATCAGCCCCTTACGAAGCAACGCATAAACTAGGGTTTAAGCTTCTGTCACTCTAGCAACCCATCATCTACTTATTACTTCCCAATGCCTTCCTCTAGGCCAAAATAATGGTGAAGTGTCATGTAGTCAGCGTTCACATAACACCACTAGAGGAGAGACAACATACATCTCATCAAAATATCGAACGGATACCAAATTCACATGACTACTAATGGCAAGACTTCACCCATGTCGTCAGGAACAAACGTAACTACTCACAAAGCATATTAATGTTCATAATCAGAGGAGTATTAATATGCATTAAGGATCTGAACATATGATCTTCCACCAAGTAAACCAATTAGCATCAACTACAAGGAGTAATCAACACTACTAGCAACCCACAGGTACCAATTTGTGGTTTTGGATACAAAATTGGATACAAGAGGTGAACTAGGGTTTTGAGAGGAGATGGTGCTGGTGAAGATGTTGATGGAGATTGACCACCTCCCAATGAGACGATCGTTGGTGATGATTTCCCCCTCCCGGAGGGAAGTTTCCCCGGCAGAACAGCTCCACCGAAGCCCTAGATTGGTTCCACCAAGGTTTCGCCTCGTGGCGGCGGAGTTTCGTCCCATAAGCTTGCTTATGATTTTTTCCAGGGTAGAAGCCTTCATATAGCAGAAGATGGGCACCGGAGGGCCACCAGGGGGCCAGGAGATAGGGGGGCGCGCCCAGTAGGGGTGGGCGCGCCCCCCACCCTGCCGGCCAGGGTGTGGGCCCCCTCTGGTGTTTTATTCGTTGAATAATGCTTATTAATTCCAAAAGTAACTTTCGTGGAGTTTCAGGATTTTTGGAGCTTTGCAAAATAGGTTTCAAATATTTGCTCCTTTTCCAGCCAGAATTCCAGCTGCCGGCATTCCCCCTCTTCATGGTAAACCTTGTAAAATAAGAGAGAATAGCCATAAGTATTGAAACATAATGTGTAATAACAGCCCATAATGAAATAAATATTGATATAAAAGCATGATGCAAAATGGACGTATCAAGAACGTGTGTTGTTGCACGCAGTGGCGGAGCCATGAAAAATAAATGAGCTAGGGGGCCAAGCATTGCTAATCATTTAAGAGGAGGGCCAATTCATCAGCTTAAACCATTTTTACCAGCAATTGTCTAATGACCACATTCATATTAGCCTCGATATATAGTGATGTTAGGGGGGCAAGGCCCTTGCTGCCCCATGTTTTCGCCATTGTGCGCGCATCTGAGAGATGAAGCAGAAGGCATGGATGATGAGAGGGGGACGTTGGATATAATTAATGTGGGTGTATTAGCTATATCTGTAATACTATATAGAGAGGTATAGATTGATCGATGTGGACTTTGGAAAGAGGGTGAGACCTCACTAGATATATAGATTGATCGGTTTGTGTGGAAAACTATGAAAGACCTAGCTATATACACACACACATAGAGGAACATCAATCGTTGTGCATGCACGTGAGAGATAAAGAATGCGCGATATGATGGAGAGGGGGATGTGTACGTGTGTTCCTTCATGGAAGACTGACCTGAAGAAAAAGATTGCATGTGTGCGATGGATAATGCCGACTAGTAGTGTGTGTGCATGCATGCACGGGGGAAAGTTAGTGGTACAATTATAAAGAGAAGACTACTGTGTGGGTGTAAAAGACTAGGTGAGGTCAGAATAAATGTAAAGTTGAATTCAAATATTTGAATAAGAGATCATGATGCTTAAAACCCATGCATGCATGAATATAACGGAGATCTGCGCGGTGTGGTATCAAAACAAGCATGTTGTAATGTATACTCATTGAACAAGGTTAGACTGATTTGAATTTGACATACCGATGGCAGATATCATTTGGCCACATTGCATCCGTGCATGGACACACTATTGTAATTGGAGATGATGGGTGGCTTTCGCATCACATATCTATATCTATACCCCTATATATATTATATTTTATATTTTTTATATAGTGTGCGGGTAACTTTAACTTTGAAAGATGGTCGCTGGATGAGGCCAATCCGATGGTACGGAGATGGCAAGTTTGAGCAGTACTGGCCGTTGGATATCATCTAGATTCCACCAGATTTTTCCACATGTACAATCTAGAAGACTGCTTGGTTGAACTTAAGCATAATGCACACACTTCAAAACACAAGCACTTCTTCTTAGTTCTAGAATCTTCCGTATCAGAATTGCCCAAATGTTTTCTACATGATTTACCATTATTTGTTTTTACTTTATGCCTTACAACGCACAGTTCCATGAATCTTAAAATAGATTAGCTTTCTTATAAAAATTAGATGATTTTGAATGAAATGAACTACAAGAATTAAACGAACATCTACATCATGCATATATGATTCAAAGCTTACATGTTATAATGTTGTATTTATTCATAATTTGGTTGCCAAATCTCATGCATGCAATGCACATGTACCTTACTAGTCTAAATGATGTTTGTGTGTGTGTGTTATGCGTGTTAAACACATTGTACGTAGTATATCATACATGGTTTAGATTCCGAACATCTAGATAGAGCATACATGTGCTATGATTTGAATTCAACACAAAATGGATACATATATTTGAATTTGAGATCGTATGTACATGTAGTTCATATTTATATAGGAATTTACTTCTCTTATATTCATGTCATGTGTTGTGAAGATTATATTTAGATGGTTGTATAACTAACCCGAGTACAATCCCATTCAAACAGGGAAAATGTACTCAAATTTAGTCCATATGCTAGACAACACACATTGCTTTTTTATTGTTGAGGGAAGTGCCAATTGTTTTGGTACTGTACACGTTATGTTTGTTGTCCTGATTTTTTTAGTTTTTTTTGTTGTATTTGAATGCATTTTTAGTAATATAGTAAAATGGGACATGGCTCTCTCTAGTGATGAGGTGCGAATTGCCTTTTTTTGGGTACACCTTAAGCTTGTTCTCCCGAAATTTCAAGCCGCGCCTTGTTATGCTGAAATTTCAAGCTAGCGTCTCTGTCTATCATGCTGCGAAGCTCCCGCCTCTTCAACCCGCGCCTTGTTACCCTAAAATATTTAAGATTTATATTTGTCTCATTGTGCTTCGACAACTCCCTCCATCTCAACCCGCGCTTTGCTATTCCAAAATTACAACACGCACGAAAACTCCCACCTCCTGTGAAATCCCGACACGCGAAATGCCCGTTGTACCCCTGAACCGAAAGAACCGCCTCAAATCGGTGGGGGTACTTTCATAACTTACCCCACATTTTAGAGAAGCCCGTCCCTAAGCCATGGTTCCCCACTCCCATCCCATCGGCCCGCCCATTCGTACAGTGAGGCCGTGAAAACCCGCGAAGCCCCACACCCTCCTCCATCCGCCACCAAGCCGGAGCCTCCTCCCCGACAATGTCGTCCACAGCAACACCTCAACGTCCCTCATCCACCGTACCGAATGATAATCCGTCGTCGATCTCGTCGTCCTGCCGGTTCAGCCAAGCCGTCCTCCACCTCCAAGGAGCTGCCCTGACGTTCCCCTCGACTTTCGCGCCACCTCCTTCCTGCACCGTCGTCTTCACCTGCACCACGGGAAGAGCAGCATCATCACCGTTTCCTCGGATGAAGCTGCGGCCTAATAGGCGCCACCAAAGAGGTTGTACACTAATCGCCGCATTTAATTCTTGATTCAATCTCACGGTGCTGCCGGCGCTCGGTCCTGAGCCGACACAGTGCGGCTCCATCCATGGTGGTGTTGGCGGCCACTTCCTCCACGACGTCGCTCCCACGGCGGTGACATCCACATCAGTAGGAGCTACTGCTGCTTTAGCTCTTGCTCGCGCTGCTGCTCTGCTCTTGCTCTCGGCCCCCTGCCTGGTCTGCTCTTGCTATTGCTCTTGCTCTTGCTCGCGCTGGTGCTCTCGCTCTTGCTCTTGCTTGTGATGCTGCTCTCATTTAGCTACACTTTTGTCGACTGAATTGACTTTTGGGTCAGTCGATTTTCAGGGGGTGGGGGGCTCGCCGAAGTTAAGGAAACCCAGCCGTAGCGGGGAGGGGGCTCGCCGGAGAGGTACCCCACTATCTATCTTGGCGTTCAGGATGGGGGCAGTGGTCGTTGGCGGTTGTGGGGCGGTGGCGTGGGGATCGCCGTAGAAAAAGGTTGGCACGGAGGGGCCTAGAGGGATGGTCGGGGCAGCGGCGGACCGGCGGTGGGGAGTGTTCTCGAGGCGGGCAGGGCGGTGCACCGCCGGCCGCGGGCGGCAGCGGCAGTTGTTTGGCCGGTGGTGGCTGGCGGCTCGGAGGGTGGAGGTTGAAGTTGAACTGTAGGCTCTTGATTTCGTATCCAACGGCCGCAAAATCGAATGACCAGAGATGAAAAAGTCAGTCGACTGACGTGTAGCCTCACCTCTAGTGCGTTCAGTTTCGACAGTAAAATTCAGTTTTGACAGCAAAATCAGTTTTGACAGTTAAGTTCAGTTTCGACAGTTAAATTCAGTTTCGACAGTTAAGTTCAGAGATGAGCGGCAGATGTATTTTACATCTAGCACTTTGTGGTTATGTATTTTACGTCATCTATTGGAGATGATATTAGAATTCCACTCAGGTTAATGTTGTCTCTCTTGTCCTGCTTCATCCTCGGCGTCGTACAACTCACCAGAGCTGCTCCAACGACAAAACCCTCCATCACAGCGAAGTAGTACCTCGGGCTCCATCTCCAGACACCTAAGATCTTCTTCCCCTCCTCCGACAGCCAAGTCAGCCGGAGCATCCTCACCAGCCAACCCAATCATGCTGAGATCGACATGGCTTCGCCAAAGAGGTTGTACACTTGTTACATCTCTTTTTTACTTTACATGTTATATATATTGTCCACTAAGCACACGTAGTAACGTGAAATACGGTTATTTTATCTTACTATATGACAAGCAATGATGTACCAGGCAACTTAGCTATCCGTGATGGACTCTCTTGAACGCGATCATTATTTATCTCTGCGCATTTGAGCTGTGCATTTGTCGATGGTCCTGGGAGTTGAGCTAGTAGGGCAGTGGCCTAGGTCCAAAGTAATAGAAGTAGCACAAAAACATTTTTTTAGTGTAGGATTTTCCTTGGTCAAGACTGCCTACTAGAATCGCCAGTGCTTGAAAGGAAAAGTGAATGAAAAACATAGGAATTGGAAAGTGTCCTATGGTACTACTTTTCATGAATTTGGTGCAAAGGAATGGAGCAAAAGAAAACTGTAGGATTTGTTCCTTTAGTGTCTCCTTGGAAGAAAAACCGTAGGAATTTTAATTTCCACTTGTCCTCCTTTTCAAATTCCTACTCATGAAGCACAAAACTAAGAGATAGTAGCATAATAGCATTATAACCGTACATTTTCTTGTGGTTTGACTTAATCACACCATGCTTCTTTGCATCATGTGATCTTCCAATTCTTGTGAATCAAACACCCAGATTGGCAGAAATCTTGTGTTTTTAAATTCTCTGTTTTGCACGTGCATTCCTATCCTATTCCTGTCTATTTCCTATCCCTGCATTGTTAGAATCTTCAAATTCAAACAAGCCCTTACACAATTACTTCTATTACAGGTATGTGTCAAAGAAAACCTTGTGTGGTTTGTCCTGCTCCTGCGGCACTGTGTTCCACCGCAGCTCAGCTGCTCCAACGATGGAAGGGTTCACCACAGCAGGGATCCGCTCTCCAGACTGTCTCTCACTGCCTCAGATCTTCTTCCCCGCCACCGGCAGCCACGACAACTACATCACCATCATTAACTGTTCTAAGGGGGATTCAGAAGGAGAAGACCACTCCTATTTACCCCATGAGGTCTTTGCTCTAACTTGGCATGCTAATGTTGGTAATATCATGCATATGGTGCCTTGCATTGCTTACTTTATACATCAAAGATGTCGTCTGCTTAGTTTAGACATGCTTTGTGTCAATGCCATCTGTTTAGTTTCTTTATCATATATGTGAATCATGCAATGCCATCTTGTTTAGCCAGTCAGCATATATGTGAATTTTGCAATGCCACCCTGGTTAGCCAGTCATCTTATATGTGAATTATATCATGCCGTCATTTTTTATTACATGTTAAATTTGTAAACAATTTTAGTACATTCAATTACTCTTCCTGTGCATCAGCCATTCGGCACAGTCATGGAAAAATCTGGAGTGGAAACAAGGTCTTCAGAGAAGACAATGTTATCTGATGAAGTGCATGTCTTGCTGGTTACAGATAGCTCCTCAGAGGAGGATTCAAAGACAGATGACCAGTCCTATCCCCCCCCCCGAGGTGCATGCTCTAACTTGGCAGGGTTATGTTGCTCATATCGTGCATATGGTATCTTGCATTGCTATGTCATTTGCTTAGTTTAGACATGCTTTGTGTGAATGCCACCTATTTAGTGTCTAATTACCATATATGTGAATTATGCAATGCCATCTTGTTGCAAGACATTATATGTGTGAATTATGCAATGCTATCTTGTTGCAAGGCATTATATATGTGAATTATGCAATGCTATGTTGTTTAGCCAAGCATCATATATGTGAATTCCATCATGTCATCCTTTTTTTGTATTTCTCATTGCTTTTGTCGACAATGTTTGTATATTCAACTGCTCTTCCTGTGCATCAGCCATTTGAATTGGTGATGGAGAAATATGGAGTGACAACAAGGTCTTCAGAGCAGATAATGCTACCTCTTGAAGCAGATATCTTGTTGGTTACAGATAGCTCTTCAGAGGAGGATTTAGAGGCAGATGACCAGTCCTATTATCCCCCTGAGGTGTATGCTCAAACTTGGCAGGGTTATATTACTCGTATCATGCATATGTTGTATTGTAATGCTTAGTTTTTACATTATATACACAATATTGAATGCCATCTCCTTAGTTGACACATCATATATGCGATTGCCTTCTACTCACTTCCTTAGTATATAAATCATATATTTGAATTATATCATGCCATGATGTTAGACAGCATGTATCTGAATTATAGCATGCCCACCCATTTTCTAAAGACATAATATAGTTATATCATCTCATCATGTTTACATAGTCATCATATTTTAAATTATGTCATTATATCCGTGAATTATATCATGCCATCATGTTTACATCGATGGCATGTTTGCGATTTATGGCATGCCAACCACTTTATGTCATACTGTTTGCATAGTCATCATATTTTGAAGTATGTCATTCTATCCTGTTTAGTTAGCCATCATACATGTGAAATTGTGTCATGCTATCCTGTTTAATTAGCCATCATATATGTCAAATTATGTCCTGCTATTCTGTTTGGTTAGACAACATAAATGTGAATTATTTCAAGCCCTGTTTTCTTCCCTACTATCCATTGCACCTGTCTATCTTACAATGTCTGTACATTGAATTACTTTTCTTGTTTATCAGCCATTTCAATTGGAGGGGGTGATGGCAGTATTTGTGGGAGTAAAAACACGGTCTTCAGAAAATATCGTGCTACCTGTCGATGCAGATAGAACCATGGTTGTACTTGCCCAAGAACCAACCTCACCACACATAACCCAGACTCACACAGATTGTACCCCTACCCAGTTGGATAGAGAACCAGCTACACCCCTTCTAACCCCAACCACAGCAGATAGTAACCCAGTTCCCATGGACACAGCACCGTCTTCAGCACAGAGCACCCAAACCCGTGCAGTTAGTAAGGCAACTGCAGTGCCCAAAGCACGAGGACCACCACTCCGAACCCCAAGTCAACGCTTAAAGCAGAAGAAGAATTGTTCTTAGGTCAGGTTCCGTAGCTATGGTTCATACTACTTTGCTCTTGCATCACTGTATTTACTCATACCTACTAATTTCAAATTTGAAGGATGCAATTGAAACTCCAATGGCGCAACAGGTATGTTTCAAACCTGTTTCTTTAACGTGTTTGCTATTGTAACTTGCTCTATGTTGATTTCCGTTTCAATCGAATAAACAGTTATGTTCTCATGCCATGCACATTACAAGTGTTGTTATTGTTGTGTAGTTTCCCACACTTATATTCTGTCTATGCTGCTTTATCTTAAATAGATATGAATCGAACTGTATCTATCTTGATTTCGCCACATAAACTAGAATGATATAGAGCATACAGTGACCATACTACATAGATATATATTTGCTTCATGCTGTTATCCTGTCCACCTTACTACTGAACTGGTTTACCAAAATGAGTTTCATATACTACATTGTAAACCCGTATGTGTTTGTTTGTTTCTCTTTTAGAACGCGGATAAAATATTGGAGAAGAGTACCCCATTATGCTACGGTAAAGGAAGTAATGCAGATAAGGTTCAAGATAGTGAGACATCCATGTTGGTCTCCAAGAAAGCTAATAAAAACTATATTGAAGACACCGATGCAACCCCAATGTCCTGTCTTGATGTAGTGTTCGAGTAACTAGCTACTATTGCTGGCACCAGCTCTTCCAAATTGTTGCCTGAGTCAGTTCGGCTTCTTGAGTCTCAACTTCAAGTTGAAAGACATCGATCAGATGTTATGTGACAGGAAGCCGAAGGACCGAGGAAGTCCCTGCAGAATTCAGATGCATACATTCTGGTGCAACAGCAAGTGCTGGAGGATTTAAGCGCCAAACAAGAGAAATTTAATAAGCTTGCTAAGCATCTTGCCAGCATTATGGGTACCCAGGATATTGTTTCTTGAGCTCTTCTAAAGTGGTTTCAGTTTTGTACTTGTTTTGCTGTGGCGTTTATATGTTGCTTTGTTCCCTATATTTGAACTTGTGGCGAACGGTGATGCCCAGTGGATGTAATATGTGTAATAGCCATGATAGCCTAGCGTAAGTTGCTTTCTTATTTATTTCCTTATTGTCTTTTATTTTTTTTTGCTTGTAGTCAATGCAGTTCTTTTTCCGCGGTTTGCTAGTGGCCGCAATAACCTACTTTTTAAAACTAGGCCACAATAACCATGTGCTACATATTTACTGTAGTTACCATGGCCCTCCTACAGGCCGTAGAAACAATGGGCCTTCTAAGGGCCGTAGAAACAATGGGCCTTCTACGGGGAGTAGAAATAATGGGCCTTATACGGGTCGTAGACACAATGGGCCTTCTATGAGTCGTATCATCAATGGGCCTTCTATGGGCCGTATGATCAGTTGGCCAAACATGGGCCAATAACAGACCGCAATATGGCAGTAAACGGGCCAGAGTTGGAATCGTCCATTCATGGGCCGACCATAACGGGCCGTCGTTAATTGGTCATATTTGATGACGCTATGAAAACGGCCCAACGTATTAACGGGCCACAAACGGGCCGACTGTAACCACGAGCTGAATTTGGCCCACAAGCAGAACATGATAGTAACAGGCCATAAGTAAAGGAATGCTGGAAATGAGCCCAAGAATAAATGGGCCCTGAGAAGGCCAAAAGATAACATGGGCTTGAAATGGCCCAACGGAATAATGGCCGTTAATGGGTATAAAGTGATACACTGTTCATTACTCCCCAGTTCCACCACGGGCCATTAATGGGTATAAAGTGATACACTGTTCATTACGGGTCAATTTCACCACGGGCCGTTAATGGGCCAAGAGTTACAAAGGGCCTCATATGGGCCGAAAGACGTCGTGGGCCATACATCGACCGGAAGTTAAAATGGGCTAAAATTATATTGGACGGCAAAGATGACGCTACTGGGCCTAATTCGGATAGGTCATAACGGGCCCTGGGTTAGCGGGTTGTAAATAGGCTATATGCGAACAGGCCGTTAACATGCTTTTTATGGGCCAGCCCGCCACCTTTTGACCAAGTCAAACGGGCTGGCCTTTTCACATGAATGGGCCTCTGTTGGGCCGTGCCACGTGTCGACGTATCATAGGCGCCTTCGGTCCAATGAGTGGATGACATCTGTCCCAACGGTGAGCTGACATGTGTTTCCTCCAGCCATTGATGATTTTACATGTGGAAAATCCCCATTGGTCGGGGCTGTTAATGGGTTATCGGATCCAAAACCGGACCTGATAGCTTAACGACATTCCATTATGGTGGATGCCAAATGTCGGTCACACTTGACGAAAGCAGTTCTATGACGCGCAATTTATCGTCATGGAAGTGGCCACTTCCGTGATGATAATTTTGGTAATGTCATGGAACACTTCTACGATAGCACATGTATGACTATCTTGATTCTGTCATAAAATCATCCTGGATGTACATGCATGACATAAAACGTGACCTACTGTGACAAGCACGTATCATCACGGATGTGTTTTTTTTTGCAGTGCAGCCTAGAGTACACTTCAACGACACCTTCACCATCCTTAATTCTGAACTTTTCAAGTTGACTGTGAACATACAACTTGGATTCCTTAATGGACTCGGTACCTTCGTGCATATCAATCAAAGTATCCCAAATTTCCTGTGCATTCTCAAGACGGCTGATTTTGTTGAATTCTTCGGGGCACAATCCATTGAAGAGGATATCACAATCTTAAGCATTGTATTGCAGCATCTTCAACTCTTCTGCACTTGCTTCATGATTTTGTTCTCTCCCATCGAAGAATTCACCTTGCAAACCAATATACACAATAGCCCAAACAATGGGGTTATGTCCAAGAATATGCATTATCATCTTATGCTTCCAACTAGCAAAATTAATACCATCAAAGTAAGAACCTCTAAGGTGGTAATTTCCCTCGCTAGATGTCGTACTCTCCTAGGTTGTGAAACCAAGGCTATGATCACCAAAGCTATGGAAATCAAGGCAAATGGAGACCAAAGCTCTGATACCACTTGTAGGATTGAAAGTATGTTTAGAGGGGGGGTGATTAGACTACTTGACCAAATAAAAATCTAGCGTTTTCCCAATTTTAAGTGTTGACAGATTTCAGCAACTTAGCACAAGTCAAGCAATCAACCTACACATGCAATTCTAAGAGCATAGCAGTGGAATGTAAATCATTGCGCATGAAGGTAAAGGGGAGGAGTTTGGAGAGAGCAAACACAATGTAGACACGAAGATTTTTGGCGTGGTTCTGATAGGTGGTGCTATCGTACATCCATGTTGATGGAGACTTCAACCCATGAAGGGTAACAGTTGCGCGAATCCACGGAGGGCTCCACCCATGAAGGGTCCACGAAGAAGCAAACTTGTCTACCCCGCCATGGAAATCGCCCATGAAGGACTTGCCTCACTTGGGTAGATCTTCACGAAGTACGCAATCTCCTTGCCCTTACAAACTCCTTGGTTCAACTCCACAATCTTGATGGAGGCTCCCAAGTGACACCAAACCAATCTAGTAGACACCACTCTCCAAAAGGTAATAGATGGTGTGTTGATGACGAACACCTTGCTCTTGTGCTTCAAATGATATTCTCCCCAACACTCAACTCTCTCTCATAGATTTGTCTATTATGTAAAGATGATTTGAGTGGAAAGAAACTTGGGGAAGGCTAGAGATCAAGAATCTTATGGTTAGATTGGAATGTCTTGGTCTCAACACATGGGTAGGTGGTTCTCTCTCTGAAAGTGAGTAGTGGAAGTGTAAGCATGTTTTGATTGCTCTCTCTCTCATATGGAGAATGCGGTGGAGTGGTATGTATAGCCTCCACACAAAATATAACTATTAGACACAATTTACCAAACTCGGTGGGACCAAATAGAGAAACTCGGTGAGACCGACTTGGTTCAAAATGTGAATGTAAGGCTTTTTGGTGGGACCGACGATATCAACTCGGTGAGACCGATGCACTAGGGTTAGGGCAAAACCTCATCTTAGTGAGAACAATCACATGAATTCGGTGAGACCGATTTCAGTAACAAGTAAACAAGGACTTGGTCGGGCAAACTCGGTGGGACTGATCGCTCATCTCAGTTGGAGCAAAACGTTATGAAAAGGAAACAGAGTGTTTGCACTGTAAACTCGGTGGCATACATCGCTCATCTTGGTTAGACCAAAATGTTACGAAGGGAAACAGAGAGTTTGCAATCCCATCTCGGTGAGAACAAGATCCCTATTGGTGAGACCGAACTGATTATGGTTTCTGGATATGGCTATGTCAAGTGAACTCGGTGGCGCCGGATAGATCAAATCGGTGGGACGAGTTTGACTTTAGGTTTAGGACATATGTTGAAATGAGAAAGTGGTTGAGGGTTTTCAGAGCGTATCACTAAGCATTTTGAGCAAGCAAGCCATTAAGCAACACCTCATCCCCTTTTAATAGTATTGGTTTTTCCAATGGACTCAATGTGATCTTGGATCACTAAAATGAAAACCAGTCCATGCCATTGTATTTTAAGCTTTAATAGCATTTTAATAGTATTGGTTGAGTCTTAAGCTTTTGCCAATATGTGTCCTTAGCATTTTGAGGGCTCCACATCTCTAGTCCATGCCATACCAACCATTGAACTTTCTGAAACATTGATCTTGAAGGAATATTAGTTCAATAAGCTATATGTTGTTATGACTTACCAAAACCACCCGGGGATTAGTTGCACTTTCACCAACTCACACATCTCTCCCCATGTCTGCATGTGTATCTCACACACTCACGCTCTAATTATGTCTATGTGTCTCCACGTTACACAACACAAAGCCTGTTGCACATGTCTCTCTCTATCCTCCACACACAGAGACACACAATGAATCTCTTATCATTGCCTCAGTCTCTACATATCACACACACACACACACGATATCTGTCCCTTACACACATGCTCAACCAAGGTTTTCTTGTGAATAACTTACCATCTATTCATCATCAATCGTGGCAGTACGACGAACACGAGACGTGAAAAATAATACATCTACACATCCATAGACCACCTAGTATGACTACTAGGACTAGAGCGAGCCGAAAGCACGCCGCCATCACCCCTTCCTTATCAGCGATGGGAAAACCTTTGCTTTACACAATGGGGAAGTCATCGTGCTAAGGCCCTACATGCTCAGCCATTGAACAGAACATAGATCCAAGTTTATGGGAACAATTACCGATAATGCATCTATATCTCCATACTTATATACTCCTATAAAAGACATAGTGTGTTGATGATGGTGTGTCTACGATCCATCATTCCTGACCATTAGATCTACATCTAACGGCTGTGAGGTAAGTTATTGCCTTTTCGCAAGAACATCCCACTTCTCTACCTCAGTTTGTAGGAAACCCCTTAGTATCTTAAAACCAACCACATCCCTCCCTCACCTCATCAAAACAGCCCCAAGAATATATTTTGATTAAAACATAGTATATTTTTAGTGATATATGTATATCAAAATTAGAGTGTTTTCTATCAAGTTTGTGAATAAGTATTATTCTATGTATGAACTGTTGCGACGCACGTGCACATTGCTAGTATATCCAACCATGAAAAAAATGCTAGTATTTCCATACTTTCGAGTTTTCCATTAAGATTTTAGTCACCCCTGGTCGATATTTAGTTTGAATTACGTACACATAGGCACTATATAACTAGCCATGCTTATTGGCTTCCAAAGCTTAACTTTCGCTCCTACTTATAGTATGTAGAGTATTTAACAAAAAAGTACCACTTTCAACCAGCCCTAGGAAGAAAATATTATACAAAAAATAGCAAAAACATACCAAAAATTTCTTAATCCGCGCCAGAAAACTACTACCTAGTGCCGATTAGGCTCGTTTATACCCGTTTATGAAAGGGTTGGCCCACACGTCCGTGCTGATGAGGCACCTTGAACCAACACCGTCTGTTTGAATGTTGTGTTGACCGTTAAGACACGAGGGACCCACAACTGAGCATCTATCCTCTTCTTCCTCCTCCAATCATTATTTTTCTTGAACATTACTTCAAACAGTTCATATGCATGTTTATCGGTGGCACTTGTGATGAGCAAGCTAGTTGCCGCTCCGTCGGACGGGTCGGACGCCGCGCTGGCCTCCACACGGGTTGGCTTGCTAGCCCGAGCGTGGCTCACGTGCGAGCAAAATGCCGCGCTAGCCTTCGCTCTAGCCAGATGGCTGGCCTTAGAGCAGCACGGGGAGCCAGCCGCCGCACCGCCGTGCCAACCTAGCTAGCAAATGTTGCAGACAAGCAGCTGGATGCATCCAGCAGGGTGTGTGCTACCTTGGCCAGCTAGCGGCCCCGAGCGCCGCACGGAGCTAGCATTCGGGCTGTCGTAAGATGGGCTCCGTGCCATCAGCGCTTTTGACCTCGCCTTGTGACGGCAGCGGTAGCTGCCTCCCATGGCCGAGGATGACTAGGTGGATGGGCTGGAGTTAGGAGGCGACTCGGGGATTTTCGTCCAGACTGACATGTAGGTCCCACAAGTCATAATGCCTAACTTGCCAGTCAAATAGACGTCGTTGGCTTAAGGGGTGACATGGGTTGAAACGTGCCTATAACGGCACTTGGTAGTTTATTGTGACAGATTAAGAAAATTGTGGTATGTTTTTACTAATTTTTGTAGAGTAGACATGGGTTGGAAAGTGGTAGTTTCTTGGTAGTGGTTTCTTGTAAGGGTCAATGTACTAGCGACAAAAGGCGATTCTAGGTTGCGTTGTACTACTAGTGGTCGCGGGAGTGTATAGCTCGTTTTGCGGGTTCGATCTAGCCGAACGCACGACAACCTTTTTTTAAAATATTAAGCTTGTTGCGAGCCAATATTTTACACTGATAGTTTAACTTTTGAAGTTGAACGGATGTGTTCCACCACAATCTGGGTGCACTGGATAGCCCAGCCACGTCAACGGGTTTTCCCTCCCATCATCTTGTGGCTCGAGTACTAGAGGAGTACTAGTACTCCTACGTAAAGTAGTACTACTAGTACTCCTATATATCAATTCACACTGTGCAACGTTTCTCGCCTGCGTGCTCGCCCTAGTCGCACCTTGCTTGCTGCTTCCTCATCAGCTCCCATCTTTACTAGGGGTATAGAAGCTAGCGCCTCCCAATTAAGCCCGCGGAGCCAAAAAATACTGGCGCAACATTGGTAACTATGCAATATGACTCTGTATGTAAAGTGCTATACTATGTAGCTTGTGGAGTTGCACGCACGGACTTCGCTCCATTATCTCAAGGCCAGCTACGCGCTTGAATGAAGCACAGACAGTACGCATGTGTACTTGCCCTGCATTGATAGTACAGTGATGGTTCTAGAGAACAGTAGTACCCTCCACTTGCAACTGTAGCTCCTTGGCCTTGAGATTCAAGAGTTCAAAACTGGTGCACTCTAGAACTACAGTACATAGAGAAAGTACTATTGCTACAGTACGTAGTTAATAATAACCGCACCATCGCACTACCACTATGCGTGCCTGCATAACTTCCTTAACATAGGGACGTGACCAGGTCCTGCAGTTACGCTCTTATCTCCTCCTCGCCAGTTCCCCTCCCCCCCCCCAAAGAAAGCAAGGCAGTTCGTCACGCCTACCATGGATTCGCCAGGTGGTTCTCCTCCTCCTCAGGGCTGGGAGACCTTGGACGATGATCCTCTAGGAGAAATCGCATGCCGCTCCGATGTCCTCACCGCCGCAAGACTCGGTGCGTCCTACACCAATTGTTTTAAGATAGTGCGTAAACATGCTTGGGAAAAGGCCATGCTTGTTGGTATTCCATGCGTTCTCGAGCAGAAGGGTATTCTATGGGGCAATCCATCAAACAGTCCACCGCTACCTGGTGGTGGTTGCACATTGACCCCACTAGAGTTGTCATTGTTGAGAGGTAGTCGGATTTTGTCCGATGAGTAGGTCAGTCATGGAGTTTGATCATGTAGTGTATATTCTAAATATAGTACTTAGTTATTCCATCCCATAATTTTTCCGCTACCCACCTTATATATATGTCGAGGTTGGTGCCAACGGAGATTGGCCTGCATACCTCCAGCCGGATACCACCATCTTTTTGCAAAACATCCACAACAGTGTGGCTATTCCCGTTGACCCCTTCTCCACCATTGGGATCGGCGTTTCAAAGAAGAAGATAGCAATTGCAGACCCGCCGACAAAGGGACGCAACTAGGACGATTACCATCTCATCACGGTGTTTGACATAAGGATTGCCATCGATACAAATGGCTGTACCGGTAGGCTGGCACATGTTGGCCGTGGCAGATTTGTACCCTTACACGTTGGAAGATGCCGTGTGCCATGTAGGCCGCATCTTCGCAGTGACAAGCAAGTGGACTTGTTTCACCTGTTTGCAATCCCACAGTACGGGAGATTACAAACGGAATGCACAAACCATCATTTGCATCCCTATCGGCACTCCATTATTTTGCAGGGACCACTCATCCCCCAATCAAAATAAGATCGCCGATCCTGGATGTGCATTTACAGCTGTGATTCGGTCTAACCTGGAACCTTGTAGCTGACTTTAGCATATTGGGATCAACTATCTGAGCAGTCGTTACACATGGTACCACAGATGTGCAACATGGTCACACGGTCTACCACGATCGGAACATCAGCATCTACCCAGGTATTCCATTTTCTCATTGTTGTGTGTTAGAGTAGTAGTACTTGTTAGTTCTTTTGTTTTCTTGACTGAGACATGTTTACTAGTACTAGTACTACAATTTGGTATTAAATTGTTTTAACCCTCTCGCCTTCCCTTTCATTGTAGTAGTAGTAAGGAGTACTTACTAGTACTAGTACTTTTTACCTTGGAGGACGGTATAGCTAGCTAGGCCCTTGAAGACATGAACCCACTAGCTCCCACCATTTTTGTTTTTCCATGTCTTACTATCTCATCCATGTAGCGAGGAGTGGATATACTAATAAGCTGGTTATTTTACTTCCTCTATACTGGAGTAGTACAACTTACTGCACAATATTACTGGCCGCCATATTTGAGCACAACATTATCATGCATGGAGCTTGACCATGTACATCACCATGTGCCCAGATCTGAGATGCCGTGTGTACGAGATGAACGACGCTGAGTTTGACCCCCGTGATGCTATGTGGGTGCCGAGGAATACTCTTGGAGAGTACTCGCTTTTCATTGGAGATAGCTACCCCATTGTGAAGCAGATGCCACCTTCCATGCACGACAACAAAGGCCTGCCGTTCATGAAGCATAGTTGTGTCTTTAGTGTGCATCACCGGATGATCGACATGCTGGGACACGTCATCCCTGATTTATGTCGCTTCAGCTTGGATGAGTCTCCATCGTGTGGAACCGGACTAGAAAGCTGCGACAATTATTCCCATTGCCCACTGCTATGGATTGTGCCATCTATGCAGAACACTTCGGACTGGAACCTGGAGGAGTACATGGAGCCTATCTATAACATGTAAGTGGAGTATGGTAAATTGTAAATGGTAGCGCTGCAAATATATGTAGAGTCGTCGTGCACAAATTTATCACATGAAATGGAGATGAACTTGTGTGACATGCTGGCATTTATTCTTTAGAATTTATTACTAGTAAATGTGTTACGTGTACGTGCAACTTGTGTGGCTGTTGCACGGGCTCCAAAATGCTCTGTGAGAAAAAAAAGGTGGCACATCTTTAGCTATAGGTGACGTGGCAACATCATATAGTAGCGATTGTTCGTTATAGTTGTAGTACTAGGACGACAACTCCTATAACCCTGCGCTTGGCCCTTCGCCTCTTCGGGAGGTTCAATAGTTCGTACTCCTGTGAACCTTGCACTTGGCTCTTCGCCTCTTCGGAAGGTCCAACAATGTCAGTACAATATGCTTCTAGCAATCTGACACCGAATGAACTGCTACACGTCTGCCGCAAGGGCGAGGGCGAGGGAGACGGAGAGGGCGATGTAGCCAAAAGCCTCTCCTTGTCATGCACACTTCGCGCGTGGGAGAGGGAGAGGGAGAGGGCATAGGCATACGTAGTAAGGAAGCATCTCCTCGTCCTATGAGCCACCACGGGTGGGCGAGGGGGAGGGCGTAGTAAACAAGTGTCTCCTCGTTCTGCGAGTTGATGGGACACATCAAAGTATTACTAGTGCATACTGCGTCCTTTCTGGTTAACATGGCTTCATTTGAAGGAGAAAAATACACTGGAAGTCAACGTATGTAACAATACGCTCATTACGATCACTATATAGTTTTGTGGTGATTATACGGTCACTAGCTCACCGTAGAGCACCTTATTGCACCCTGCTGACCGGCCACATAGTCGATGTGGCACTTTATTGACTGGTTAAATTGACACCTGGTTTCTGGGTCCCACCTGTCAGTTGGCAGAGCAAAGATATTAGTTAAACAAAACTTTATGCAGGCGTGACAGGAGTCCAACCCTTGCGCACAAACCACCCTGGCTGTGTATGTGAGTGCATTCACGTGTATTCCCTCGGTCCGTGAAAAACTATACATCTAGCATTACAAAATTTTCCAACAAAGAGTGTACATCTACACTTCCAATGCACTTAGACATTAATCTAATCGGTATTGATTGACGAATGCACCAACTTGTGCTCTAGCTATAGGCTACATGTCTATCCTTAATTACATCATGCAACAACCTTCATTTAATCTTCTTCTCTCAATGGTCGCATGCACGCATAAGTCTGCTAATTTTTGCAATAATTATGCCATGAAATTCTGGTTCCTCTTGGCCAATGTGTAGATCTCTCTATGTACAGTCTCTCACGAACGTGGTGAGTAGATTGAGCACTTGAGCGTGAGCATGTGTGTTGCGTCGAGTGTTGTGTGCTGCATGGATGCATGAGTGTTGTGTGCGTGCATGTGTACGTGTGAGTGTTGCATGCATGCATGCATGAGGCTTTTACTCCCTCCCATTGACATGTTCATATTTCAAGCTTCATTAAAGTGTTGCATGCAAGAATGAAGAGAAAACTCACCAATGCGTGTAAAAGTTCTGGTCTTTTTCCTCACGCATGCATTCCAATTAATATGTTCGTAAACACAATTTTCTTTAGGAAAATGAGACCATTATTGAGTACTTTTGGAAAAAATTATTCGGGCACTCATCATTTACTACTACCTTGGTTGATGATCTTTTATTAACCTATATATAAACCATTGTCCTGCTTTATTGGTCCCCTTCGTACTTAGTGTAAAATTTTGACCATAAATTTAACTAACAAAATGTAAATGCATGTCATAAGAACTATACATTAAAAACTATGTTTAAATAGAATCCAGTGATATGATTTTTGGTGACATGCATTAACATTTTATTAGTTAAATAGATGCTCAAAGTTTGACACAAAATACTAGTACTACTCCTACATTATTGGCGTCGGGTGCCTTGCCAATGTCTCATGTTGTTGGACATGATGAGAGTAGAGGCATATGGATACTGTAGATAGGAAGTCTTGGTGATTCATTATTCCCCATCTCGGTTAGAGAGAACTATTCAACTAGTCTTCATAGTCAAGTCAAAACACACGCTGCAACATATGGGACACTTAATTAATAAGCTAAACCAGCGTACTGGTGTTACTAAATTAGCTTTACCCTGTACTACCATCATGTTTGCCAGTGGAGCACGCTTCTGCAAAGACGCCTACGCACCTCTCTCTTCCATTAACTGACATATTGGCCCTCTTGAGGTAGACCCACATGTCATCGGCTTAACTATTTACACTCTGAAGGACGGTATATCCTGGTAGTCGTACTAGTAGAATTGAGATTTAATGCACTTTCTTGCTCATCTTTCCCTCTTCTTCCTCCTATCTCTCTTCTTCCTCCTCTCTTCCCCAATGTTTTTCGTGCACCATTTCTCCTCGCTCACTGCTTGCCCGCACGTGCCATCTTCTTCGGTACCTCGTGTGTACCATATCCCCCCGCTCACTACTCAGCCACACACACCATCTTTTTTGCTCGCCCGCCCGAATTCACTTCCCCGCTCGCTCGCAGGCACCGAAAACCTCAATCACTCAGCACCCTAAAAAAACCAATGGCAGAGCCGACTAACACACAGTGCCGTGATTGGATTTCCCTCCCTGATGTTCTTGGAGTAGATCTGTAATCGTATGGACCTACACAGCACCGTGCGTCTGGACGCATGCTCGGTGTCTATGTACCATCTACTCGTCAGCAACTGGCTGGCCCTTTCCAAGACACCCTGCTTGCTGATGCCCGACCCTTGCAGGTGGCCCAGGCACCAACTTGACGATCCTACGGAGGTTGCCGTCATGCCCCTCAACATGCTACCACTACCCACACACCCGTCCTTCATGCACGGCCACTACTGGGCGGGCATGAAGGCCAACTGGATCGTCCTCATCCACCAATCCGGTAGCCCGTGGCGTCTTGTGGATATCTATACCCAGCAAGAGATCGCCCTTCCATCGTTGGATACCGCCGGCATCGAGCCTCGTAACCCGCCGGACACTCCTGCCTACTACGCACGAGACACGTCGAGATTTTGGTACGACTTCCATTTGCTGAAGGTTCTAATCTGTGAAGTGCCCACACCATCAGAAGATTACATGGATTACAAGCTCATTTCCTTGTTTGGCATGGGATTAGTCTATCTGGAATCCGGTATCCATACATGGTTATGGCTCATCATCAATCTTGTTGACCCTCCATTTCTGTCTGATGCTATAGTGCACGATGGCATCATTTAGGCGGTCGACGCACAGATTGGCTGCATATACTGGTGGAATCTATCGTCGTGTAATTGTTGTACCTCATCTCATATTTACCTTATGAATACGACTGCCAGTTGATTGTTAGAAATTTAGAATAGATAGTGTGTCTGTAACCACATCATTGTTCCTATCATTTCCTAGATTTTTATGACCACACATATTATCGTTAGAGTCGATATGAGAACAATTGGCATCTAATGGTAACTAGAATAGATATTATGAGTATATCCTCATGATTGCTATATGTTACTCTCATTTCCAAGATTTGTATAACCACGCATGTTAATGTTATAGTTGATATGATAACAGTAGTAACTGCTATGGTAGAATATGAGTAGGCCCTGTCATAGCTGTTTTCCTCTCATTTTTACATGATATTTGAACCATGACATATTTCTAGAATATGAAGGCCATTAGCTTAATTTTTTTAACTTGGGGTATGATTATGACCATGGCATTGCCATTCTCTGGCTATGATCTGTGTCACTATTATAATAATCTTAACTCCGCACATACTCTGAACATGATTGCATATTTTTGTCATAGTTGATGTAAATGAGCTGGCATTCATAATTGCAGGACCTAGAAATATACAAGTCAACGGGTGGTGGTTTATCGCTCGTTCGACTGATGGTGGGCATTTGATGCTCATTCACACATACCAAATTGTTCAAGAAAGATCCCAGCTCTGTTAAGCCAGGTGTATTCAACGGGAGGCGGGTTTACAGCCTCTGCAACCACTCCATGTTCCTCGGGCTCAATTACCCGATCATCCAACCAGTCATCGATCATATCACCGGCGATGATTACCGTGCCATGCAACTTCCATTCGCCAGAGGGAACTGTGTTTATGCATCGTACCATGGGTTTCATGAATCACCATATCCAGAGATTTGTCAACACAGCTTGTTGCTAGATGATCTTCAGTGTGTGAAAGGGATCAAGCTTCCAAGCGGTGAATGGCTTTTGCAAACTTGACATGCAACAATGTGGTTCATGCTAACAGCAAATATGCACACCTTGATTCATAGTGATATCTAGACTGAGCCATGTATCCTGCTGCTGTAGCATGACCCTATTTTGTTGGATATTATGTATTGTAGTTAGTTTGAAGGATGGATACCTTTGTGGGGTCATGTGCATCCTAACTCACCTGCATAGGATGTACTGATAATGATGATGGATATGTTGTGCAGAAGCCACATATATAGGGATTGACTATTTGACACCGTGGGTGAGGAATAGTTATTCTTCACCCCCCCCCCTATTTTAACTTCAATGCACCGTAATTTTACATTCTGTAAATTTTGTCTTATTTCATACTAAAAAGAGAAGGTAAGAAAATATATAATCACCGTAAAAAATATTTCTGCACTCTAGGTGATGAATAGTACCACTATATATATACTGGACTATTCTGTTACTAGTAACAGAATAATATTCTGTTACCGTCGCTCTTATATAGGCGATAGACCTCCCTGGGCCGAAACAAAAATGAAAAAGAAAGTCTCACCTCGCACCTCCCGCATCCTCCCACGCGGCATCGCCGCCTCCCCGTAGTGCGGCCTCCACCCGCCCCTGGTTCCACGCGCCGCCAGCCATCACTGGATCCGTGCACCACCGGCCGTCCCCAGATCTGGGCGCTGCCGGCCATCCCCGAGTCAGCCCGTTGCCGACCGTCCATGGATCCACGCGACGTCGCTCGACTCGACTCACATGTGTCGCCTACCACCTGCTACCCCGCTCACCACCCCTTCTCCTACCTGTAGCTATGTCGTCGTGCTGTCCTCATCGGCCTCGGCTACGTACTTCAGTCCAATCCCACCGTTCCAGGCCATTCATTTTTGCCACCCGCACACGACGTCTCTCCAGAGACCACGGCTGGGAGCATGCGGACCTACTCCCTGCTCGATTCTGTCCTACCCAACTCCTGACAGTGAAAATCTCCATCCTCATGTTCGAACTTCCAGTTTATTTTGAACTAAACTGATGCTGCTCTTTATTCAGGCCCGTGGAGAAGGAAGAGACGTTAGTCTGTATTCTTTGTAAATTCTCTTTCCCCTATCTCATTTCATTTATGTTCTGGATACGATGTGCATGATGGAATTTTTTTATGGTGTAGTTCTTGTTTTGATGTCGAGCAAGTTCAAAACAAGAGAACTTGAGAAATTTGAAAACCCGGATTACTGGGGAGTTTGCTGGAAACAAATCATGTGTAAGTTCACCGCACATATGATGTTTTTTTCATGATAAAGATATTCTATAGAACATTTGCAAACAATAAGGATTTGTGGTTTTGCTTGTTTTACAAGCCATGCTGTGGTATGCACCCTGTACGTTTGTAGGTCTATGTTTTTTTCCTATAAAGCTAGCTAGCATTATAAGACCAACTATGGGATATATATATGTCCATTATGAGGAATAGTTTTAAATTCAAACAATGTATTGTACCGATGTAGTACTAATGTTCTAAGTCGGCATCGTGTTACTAAGAGGTTTGCGCCGTGTAGTCAAAGTTTCAGTTAGCGATATATATTGTAGATCTTTCTTTTACATGTCTATGCATTGTTTAGAGGATAAAGTAAGAGATGGGTGCTTACTTTCCTTGTTCTTTATCATGAGCCTTGATACATCTTGGTATGAACTTGTTGGTAGGAAGATGCTCAAATAAGGTTGCGTCTAGTTGTACCAAATGCTTGCCCTTCTCTGAACTGAGAGTACGCTTGAGTTTCCTATTCCTTCTAATCTTAATAAATTGATTTTTTTTGGAGCTGGACTGAACCAGGTTATCTTGATAGCAGTCCGGTGTTAGTTACTAAATCCTAGTCAGAGTAGTGCAATAACTTGTGTCCTGGTATCACTTGTACAATTGCGTTGTTGTGCTGCACACTTGTACTCACATATTATTATGCTGCGATACTAATTCTGAACTTTTGTTATGTTTGTCACATGCAGGCATCTCCCCATTCTTCTCGTCTTCATACTATTCCTTTCATACTATATGTAAAAAAAGCTCAGTCCAACTCCAAATCTGGGTGTGTGTGTATGTGTGTGTGCAAGTGCAACCATGACTTGCATATGGTGTACAAGCAAAGTTATTTTGGTTTTCAGACCTAGAAAAAGTTCAAAAAGAATATAGCTTGGGAGGTGGGAAGTACAAGGGGAAAAAGTTACTGAGTTCAACAAAAACAAAAATGTTAGTTTCTCTTTCTCTGATTTTTAGTTCTTTCTTTCTGTGTTTTGGTCATCTAGAGTTGATGAGTTGTTTCGTTTTTCCTAGTTCATAAGTACAAGGGAAAAGATGCAGAGGTTGGAGTACTCATGATCATTGTTGTTGAGCCGTGGCGCGTGGCCGAGCTCCTGCAGAGCCATGAGCTAGTGGTTGGCTGCTCCCAGCGGTAACTGTGGTCGAATCAGATGCTAGCTCTTCCTCGAGCAACCACTTGGAGAACTTTATTGTGTTCTTGTGGTGGTGATTGATTTTAGGATCAGTAAATTTGACATTGGTAGCTGTCTTGCATATGGAACCTGCAAGTTCAATATTGGCATTAGATTCAGTTTTGTTGTACAAATGTCCCAGTGTTCACATTTATTCGGGTAGAAGTTTATTTTAGTTCAGCTACAGAAACCATGTAGGTTCAGTGATGATGATACCATAAGTTCGGACAAGAAAACAAATAAGAACTAAAACAAAACTTTAAATTATATAAGTTCAAGTGCACATCCACACACGGTAATTCAAGATGGTAAAAGTTTAAAATGGTAAAAGTTCATGTCACAAAACGAGAGAAGTCTAGAACATCCTTGCAAAAAAATTGACTTCCAAAAAAATAAGATATATAATAATTTTTTTTGGAAAAATATAGCATTTAGTTCAATGATATAAACCATGCAAGTTCGAGGACTATGATACAGTAAACCGTTGGAAATTTACGAGGAAAATATTACACAAAAAATAGAGCAAAGTCTAGTTAGTGAAAACACGCTCAGTACAAACCCATGCGGACATCAGTTCAAGTACTCTTTTTTCAGAACCATACAAAATAACTCAGTACAAATACACACATACATCAGAATGAGCACTCTGTTTTTCAAACAGAAAAACAGCAGGATCCGTCTAGCCATATTCAAAATTACTATTAAACGGTTGTGAATTTAAGAAAACATTCAACCTGACTAAGTTTGCATTTTCGATAGCTTTCCAACAGTATATTATTTTCTCCATTTCGACAAACTTTGAAAAAAATTGCGTTCGAAATGAAATTTGAGTGTATTCGAATTCGTTTTTATACCGTAAGGAATTAGAAAAACATTTCAATATGAAAAAGTTGCGCGTTTTTCATAGCTTTCCAATGTTGCATCATTTGCAAAAAGCGCGAACATACTTTTTTCCTAGAAATTCACCGTTTTCCAAATTACTTTCAAGTTGTATAGAATTTGAAAAACAATAGATATATGGAAGATGCGTATTTTTACCAGCTTTCCAACACCATATTATTTGCTCAGTTCCGACAAACCATTTGAAAATTGAGTCCAAAATATGAATCTTTTCAGTTTTGAAAAAATGGTTTTTTCGAAACTGCTCTTAAACCATAATTTTTTTGCAAAAGAAATTATATAACTATAATGTAGATGTTAAGAGCTTTGCAATGATTTCTTACACGCCTGTTTCGACAAAAAAAATCAAAAAATTTTGAACTAAAGAAAATGATTTTCAAGGGAAAAATGAAAGCATCAGTTCAACCGCTCGAATTCATCAGTACAACTACCTGAAGCTATCATTTCAAGTAGGGTTAAAGAATAATATTCTATTACGTGAAACAAAATACCCCAGATGCATGTGTGTGTGTCTATATATATACATAAACACTATTCTGATCACGGGATCAGAATAATATTCTGATCACAACCTGAACTGCTAGAGTAACGCACCTGAACTTCCCTCTATACGAACCCGACCTTCGGGCTATCTTCTCAATCATGCCTTCTACCCTGAGTTTTTCTGATCATTCGTGTTGTTTCCGATGTAAGTGTAATGTGGACATGTTTTTTAGAATCTAAATGCTTGTTTTGATTCAGAATCTAGCTCGTTGGCAGATTTCCTCTCTGGTGGTGATGAACATGGGTCTGTTACAAGTGTTTTGCATATACTGGATGTTATATAATCTCTAACAAGATGAGAATTGGGTTTAGGTACGAGTTTACTCCATGTTTTGTTGTTATTTTTGAACGAATTCGATTTGGTGTTCCGCCGCCTCTGTTCTTCGTCCGCGGGAGTGGTTTCGGCCACTGTTGTAGATTTGTAGTTTTGTTGTTCATCTTGGATGTGGATTTGCGTGCATTAGTGGGACTGAATCCTTCCCATGTTGTTAATTTCATTATGCGGGCTCATGCAAATTGAAATCCGGTGATTTGGATCTTCTGCCTCCCGCCGTGGTTTTCTGTTTGAGGAACAACATGATGAGAATCATTTTCATGTTTATATCTAGAGCATGGTGACGTTCAAACTGGCAGTTGAATCCTTTCCGCGTTGTCAATTTGATTTGGCTAGCTCATTCATTCTGAAATTGTGGATTGGACTTTCTGCCTCCCGCCGTGGTTCGTTATTCGAGCGGTCAGCTTGATGGCGGATCTTTTTTGATGTTTTATCTGGAGTATGACGACGTTCGAAATGGTTGTCGACGTGTTGGAATTGACCCAAATTATTAAATCTGGGAACCAAATTTAATCGGGGTTGTTATTTCAATCATTTTACGTTCTGTTGTACAATCTGGACTGCTAGAACTTTCGTACCTGATCTTCTATGTTCTAAGTAGATGCTGGACTTCAATAGATGGTTGTTATTTTTTAGCATCCACTATCTTCAGTAGATGCTGGACTTCATTCTAATTAATGGTTGAACTTCTGGTTTTCCACCTTGCATTCCACATTTGCAAGGCGAAGGTGCATGGTGCTATATATTTTCTTTTTTTTGTTTTTTATAATTTTAGTTCTTGAGATGTTCTTTTTAGAGTCTGTCTCGTGGGCAATCATGGGATTAGTCCAAGTATGCATGCACTTTTTGTAGATCATCTAAGGGTCGTTGTACAAGCTAGACTTCTGTGATGTTCATACCTGAACTTCTGTTTTTCCTTCTTTGCAAGGTAATGGAGCAAGTCCTATGTATTTCTTTCTTTTTTATGTTATTTTTCATTCTTTCGTACTGCTTTGGATTTTTTTGATAGTCCCATGAGCAACCATGTAATTGGCCGACGGATATGCGTATATTTCTTATTTTTTCTAGTATGTCTTCGTACTTATAATAGTTGTTGGTCTTCAGTGAATAACTATCCTGAACTTCTATATGCTAATCATTTTTAAAATATTAATTTGAGGTTTTGACAAAACCCCAAACTTCTATATCTTCACTATTTGAACTTCTTTAATTATAATTATGTTTGTTATTTTAAGATTTAAATATTTGTAGACATTGAAATAGGCATTGGCCTATTGACAAATGCGGTAGCACGAGGCCGAGCAGGGGGGAGAGGGGGTTCGGCTACTTCGTCTGTTCACTCAATTGGCTCCCTAATCTTGCCTTTCAAAGAAAGGATAATGCGTAGGAGTGAAACAGTTGACTACTGTGTCTTGAGGAGTTCTGTACCGTACCCTTTGTGTCTGGTCGAGTTCTGCAATCTACGGCTGTATCCGACCATTATCCAAGGTGTGGTCCACCTCTTTCTATGCTTCAATTTAGTGACACAAGTAATGGTGGTGTTTGTTGTACTATAGGTATTGGGTTCGTTGTCTCGTTGTCAGTATGTATTAAACTACCGCAATACATGACTAGTGGGCCCCCCGACCCCCCCCCCTCCCCTCCCCCTGCGAGGCCGAGACAGGAAAGAGCCAGAGAAGGTGATGACTCGGCGTGCCGTGTCGTCGCATGAGGAGGCGAGTCCATCACATCCGTGACCCCACTATCTATCTTAGGGGTGTGGCTCTGGGTGTGTGCGGTGGGGGTGGATACAGAATAACCACATTACGTCCTGTCAA
>NC_041383.1:366209930-366222815 GCF_002162155.2 Triticum dicoccoides
AGGAACGAGCTGGAGCAAGCGATGACTCGGCGTGCCGCGTCGTCGCATGCGGAGGCGAGTCCGTCACATCCGTGACCCCACTATCTATCTTAGAGGGTGTGGCTCTGGGGTGTGGGCGGTGGGGGTGGAAACAGAATAACCGCATTGCATCCTATCAAAACCTAGCGCAGCAATGCGGTAGCGCAAGGCCGAGCAAGGGGGAGGGGGTCGAGACCCCCCCTCCCCTCCCCCTGCGAGGCCGAGACAGGAACGAGCCGGAGCAAGCGATGAAGCAGCGTGCCGCGTCGTCGCATGCGGAGGTGTCAGGACCCTGACTCAATGCCACATCGATCTAGCATGTAACACCTCATATCACTTTGCGGCCTCACGCACGGTATTCCCACGGGTGTCGCCTTACCTTTTTCCGGGACCGTTTGCGCCTTTTGGCACACATATATGATAGTGTCGCTAGCATCCATATGATAAGGAGCCCGGGCTGACATGGCTAGTCGTAAACCCAAAGTGGCACAAAGTTACAAGGACAGGCATCCATGACCCAGCATCGAACGTGTCGGTCATCAGCGAGTGAATCCAGGCTGTGGCACTGGGCTAGCCGGACTCCGGTGAACCAGGCTGTAGCGGGCTAACAGGACTCCGGTATTCATCGCGTGACATTTCCCCAAAGGGACAGACACAGGAACGAAGAAGGACACATGCCGGCCAGCCTAAGTGTTCCGGAGCAGTTGCAAGCTACCATGGCTCAGTGGAAGCACTAGGAGACATTTCCCGGTAAGAGAGGCTACTAAAGATAAACAACTAGATAGTCAGATCCCACACATACCAAGCATTTCAATATCATACACACAATATGCTCGATATGTGCAAATACAACATGGCATCACAACATGACTCTACGACTAAAGTGTTTTATTCAATAGGCTCCGGGGAGCGAGATATTACAAAGATAGGTCTCATGACCCAACATTCAGAGCATACAAGTCAAAACACAAACGGAAGCTATCATGTCTGAGTACAGACAACTATAAATGAAAGAGGCTGAGAAGCCTGACTATCTACCAGATCCTGCCGAGGGCACAAGATCGTAGCTGAGGTATCAAGCTAAACGTCGAAGTCCACGTGGAACTACTAGCGAGACCGAAGTCTCTCTGCAAAAACATAAAATAGGCAAACATGAGTACAAATGTACCCAGCAAGGCTTACATCAGAACTATCTACATATGCATCATTATCAACAAAGGGGATGGTGGGGTTTAACTGCAGCAAGCCAGCTTTGACTCGGTGGCTATCCTAAACTACGACTGCAAGCAACTCTTTTGAGGTGGCGCACACGAGTCCACATATTCACCAACCAATACACCACTATGGAACCGCTCCCGTCTCCCTACGAGAACGCCATCCATAGCACTCACGCTTATCTTGCGTATTTTAGAGTATCCACTTTCACTTGTCTATGAACTGATATAAGCAACCCAGAAGTCCTTTACCACGGACATGGCTATTCGAATAGATGATGTTAACCCTGCAGGGGTGTACTTCTTCACACACGCTCTCACCACTTACCGTCGTTTACACGACATGTACTCGGCAACCTTCAAGCGGAAGCCCAACGTGGGTGTCGGCCACGGCCTACCTAAACACTCAAGTCTCTAGTCCAGGTTTATCGCCTATTCGGGTTCCATCCATGAGGAGATCCGGCCGGAGTTTCGCTCACAGCCCCAAATGATGTGTGCAGGGTTCCTGAGATACCTAACGGGTATCCGGTACACCGTGCCACGTACCTACCGCATCACAGCCCACCCCTACGGTCAGCGCTGTCCACGGCCTCCAGTAGGCTACAAACACCAGAAACTACTTGCAACTCCTGGACAGAGAACTAGGGTGAATAAGAAGCCGAGAGGGTCCATTGGTTTCGGGCCCAATGCGTGGTAGTAGCTGAATCATGGATCACAAACACAGAACTCAGTTCCTGAGGATGGCTGCAATGAGACAACCCACCATGTACTCCTACATGGCCTCTGACCGATACCTTTACCAAATCGTGTTCACCACTTAGCTCACACACAGTAGGACATGTTCACACACCTCTGATTCATCCCCGATGAATCAGACCTGACTCAACTCTAAGCAGTAGCAGGCATGACAAACAAACATGAATGAGTAGGCACAATAGGGCTCAAGCAACTCCTACTCATACTAGTGGGTTTCATCTATTTACTATGGCAATGACAGGTCATGCAGAGGATAAAGGGGTTCAGCTACCGCAGCAAGTAACAAATGACTCGTTGTTGTCCTAATGCAGTAAAAGAGAGCAGGGCGAGAGAGTAGGATTGTATCGGAATGAACAAGGGGGGGGGTTTGCTTGCCTGGCACTTCTGAAGATATTATAGTTCTTCATCGGTGTCAAGGATCACATCGTCAGTACAACGTCTACTGAGGGGGAACAACACCGGCAAACACAGAAGAAACACGATCAATGCAATGTACAATATGATGCATGCTATGACATGGCAATATGAATGTGTTTCGGGCTAATGCACCTAGCTATGATTTAAATGAAGCTGGTTTGAATACATGATTCAAATTCCAACTCCATATATGGTTATTTAAATGCCCTTTATTTGTTTTGTCCAAAACAGAGGACAAACATTGTTCAAACATGCATGAAAATGGTACAGATGGGTTCCTTGAATTTTTCTGATAATTTTTCATATATAATTTGTTTCATTTGGGGTTACGGTTGAATTACTATGAATTTTTGAAGTTTTGAACATTTTCTGGAATTATTAAATCACTTAAGATTTATTTAAATTCCAGAAAGGAATTATTGTGTCAGCATGACCTCATAGTGACGTCAGCAGGTCAACGGGCGCCGTCTAGGTCAAATTGACCTGTGGGCCCTGCGTGTCAGTGTCTGGATTAACTAACCTAATTAAAATTAACCCTAACTAACTTGGTTAGCCGGGCGGGGCCCGCATGTTAGTGGCTCATCTAATTAGCTAAGTTAATTAACACAAACTGACCTAACACTAATTAAGCAGGCGCCTGGGCCCACACGTCAGGGGAGGTCAAACCCCGGGCCGATCAGGTCAAACCTGCCGGCGACTACAGAAATGGCAGGGCGGCTCGGGATTGCGATACAGGGAACCATTCGAGGCGCCGTTGGGCTCTACGGAAAGCTGGCGATCCCGCGCATCCAATGGTGCAGCCGGGGCGAGCTGGGGTGGCCGTAATCCTCGCCGGCGTCGAGCTCAGCGGCTGCCGGACCTCGGGCGTTGGCGGAAATGGCGCTACGGTGCACAACAGGGCAAACCCGTGGGTGCTGCAGGTTCACAGGAGCGCGGCGCGCACGCTGGTGATGCTCGGGCGAGCGGACGAGCTCAGGAGCATGGAGCTCGTCGGCCGTGGCGGCTGCGAGCTTCGGCGGAGGTGGGGAACGGAGCTAGAGCAAGAACGCGAGCAGGAGAGGAGGGGGAGTCGGTCCATGAGCTCACTGTGGTTGCAGAGCGCGTCTCAGTGGGCTCGGGGGCGACCTGGAGACGGAGAATCGGGCCGGCGATCTTCGGTGCCCGTCGGTGAAGACGGCGGCGATGGCGTCACTGCAGGGCTCCTGGTGTTGCTTGGAGAGGTGGGGAGGAAGAGTAGGTCGAGGCGGAGCTTTGGGAGGCGTCGGGGAGGCGAGGCGGTGGCTGTGGCCGCGGCGAACGGCGTCGGTGGCGATGGAGGCGCTCGGGCGGAAAGAACAAAGGAGGGGGAGAGCGTTCGGGGGAGAGAGAGGAAGGTCCAGGGCGTCCAGACGTCGCGCTGGCGTCGTCTAGGCGCGACGAGGGGGAGCCAGGCAGGCTAGGAGGGAGGAGGTGGCCGGGGCGCGTGCGTGCGCGCCTCGGCCGCACGTGCGTCCTCCTGGCAGAGGAGGAAGGCGACAGGGGGGTAGCGGTGGTGGGCTGGGCCGCCAGCTGGAGTTGGGCCAGGTGGGCTGAGAGGTGAGCGCCAGGTAGTTCTTCTGCTCTTTCCTTTTACTTATTGATTTCTATTTTTTTCTTCCTCTGTTTTGATTTAGTTTAGCAACTAAATCATTTTAAGAAATTCTGTAGGTTTTTATGTGGCTTGCTAAAATATATACAAAGCCACTCACAAACTTCCAGAATTATTGGAGTCATATTTAATATATATTAAATATAAATCCAAAGCAAATAGTTATTGGATTAATTCAAATGGCCAAAATAAATATCTTTGTGACTCCAAAAATATTGGTTTAAATTTTACCTCTTACCAATATTTCAATGGAATAACAGGAACATTTTCTTGGACTCGTTTGAGAAGATTTAAATGTTGGTTATTTTTAGAGGTTTCCTGAGGCTTTTGAAAATTCCTCAATTCAAATTTCATTTGAATTTAAACATGATGCACACATGGAAGCAAGCATAGGTCAGGCCAGAACTAGGGATGTGACAACTGACCCCCACTAAACAAAAATCTCGTCCCGAGATTCAAGCGTAGGGTAATGTGAAGGGGGAACGCAAACTAGCACAATCTTCACGATTCAGGTTGCACTTCAAATGAACATTGATTCATTCACCATCATTGTCTCGAAGTCTTGCTCTGAGAACTCCAACTAACATGACAACGAGAGGAAAGGAAAGACCCTAAAAGAATTGTTCTTCTCGAAGGTCGAACAACTCAGGATTAACCCACGGAATGAGACATAGCAACATCTCTCGAGCTGAGAGACGAAGCACACATCCATAGGAATGGAGTGAAGCAGATGACGAAGGTTCACTAGGTGGACAACAATTTCACGCTTAAGAAGGTGGTAATCGGTTGTCAACGCAGCGAGGAGTTGGGTTGCCATGATACCATATTGAGACACCTGAGGGATGGTGACTCATAGATATATCCCCTTAAGTGGCAAAAAGAATTACCTTTGATATAGAGATCATTGAGACTCTCTATATCAGCCTAGGGCAATTCTCGAGCGATCGTTTGGAGGGGGTCGGTAGAATGGCATACTCGGACTTGGATGATGTGGATTACCTTGTTGAAGACAACGTAATGGATGAATTTGCTTACCACCGGAAATGGAAGAGACCCATGGTAGAATGGCACATTGGCGGTGCAAGCTGGGAACAAAATGCAAATGCTGGGAATGATTCTGGTAACTGGGGAAGAACCCAACAATAGAGAGTGAATTCACTGTTTGAAAGGTCATAGCATTGCCGAGGAAACTGAGAGCAATCCCAATTAGTGCCGATGATAACACCTAGCGCTTGTGCGTGCTCTCAAGAACTTGAGCATTTCCATGTTCATTAGGTTTTACCAACATCCGTGTCAAGGATCCTGGCAACACAACGTACTACCATGATGAATACTGACGGACGATGCAGATGCAAGGGAAGATAACACTTTCTCAGATTTCACCTTAGCGAGGCCAAGGAAATAAAATCTAGATGATCGACCGAGAGACATTTAGCACTCCGCTTCTAATGCTCTCCTTAATGTGCTAGCATAATCCATTTATTGAAATGGTTTGGTAACCAGACCATCAAGTAAAAGGGTCGGACTTCGGGAGCACAAAAATCCATAAGGAAAAACTAGGGAGTAGATCCTACGAAATCCTTATGGGGAGGTACCCAACTTTCTCAATCAAGAGCCTACAATAATGGGTCTTCCGGCTAGATGTGTTGGCCACGACATCCACTCTACCGGGTTACAAAGAGACCAATATTATAGTTATTGGGAAAATGTTCCAACCATCATATCTGCCTGAGATTCAGATCTGGTTGGTGTCAGGATATTCCAGACTCATCGAGTCTAAGAAGAAAAACGAAAGTTTGCAACACAAATCGACGAGATGACGTTGCGAGATTCTCGGGGAACGGACTACGGTAGTACGCTCCAAAATACGAGCCGGTTCTGCTACAAACATGTGAACATGTTGTCCAAGACAAGCATGACCACAAAGTAGTCTTATAATAAAACACTACCGAGTTCAAGAGGGGGAACCATCATCGAGGATATCGAAGTTTTGTACAAATCCGTCTGGTACCTTCGGGACTAGCAATTAGAACTTATTAACCTTGAACAAATCAATCAGTGGCTTGGTGTGCTAGGGACACATATAGAATGGAGGTTGCAAGTCTCCGAACCACAGAATACTTCGCACGTATGCATGACTGATTTGGGATGATTCCAAAGGAAACAACATTGACTTTCTCGAATCCACGGCGGCAACTTGCATCAAATGCACATGAACTGGAGGAAGTCACTTCTTACATCCGAACATATGCTTCATGAGCGGAACACGAAGATAATGCTTACACAAGTTTCCAACGCTAGCCTGATGTTCATCATGAATTATGGAGGAGATAAAATGTTGCTGATGGGCTCAACAACAACTCATCAGAATTTCCATATCACTGGAATTCCGCCATTATGTGAACAAGGTGATAGTATTGGTCAGACCAAAAGATGGAATGGTGTATGCTCGAGGGATCAACCATGAGTAAGACAACATTACGAACATCGTTGGTGTCTGATTTGATTTGAGGATAGCCCACACCCAAATCAAAGGTTGGACAAGATGATAGGTCCATTAACTGATCACGAGGGTCAGTCGATGAAGATATCATCCTTCTTCAACACACACACACACACACAAGAAGATATCCCTTAACATGAACTAAGTCAGACAAGCTTTTATCTCCCAACTCTCCAAGTTCTTGTCTAGCCCAACCAACTAGCTCAGGAATATCCAACATAGATTCTTGGAGAAGGAGTGATTTATAAGAAAACCAACTTGGTCACGAACTCAACATAGCGGTCAAGTGACAACCTGGTGATACTTTCGAGAAGATATCCGGAAAATCACGAACCACCGATATGTTACTAAGATCGAGAACAATCTTGCTTTTCAGGGCAAGACGATATGATCAAATGAGCGTGGACTTGACAAAATCCTAACTCATCAATCGAAATGTGCACCAGGAAGATGGACAAGGTAGCAAGATCAATCTTAGAATGATGATTCAAGAACCAACACGTTAAGAATGAGGTTATTGTCCATTTAACTACCAAGCAACGGAGTTGCTAGCAGTATTGATTTCACACATCACGATTCACTTGTCGGTGTTCCGGTTACTATAACACGGAACCGAGGAATGACTAGTGATGGTAGGAAGTATCACTGTGTCAAGAGTTCGTAGGATGGTGTGCAATTCCCATGACATTCTTGATATAAAGATGGTAATACTCCAAGGTAGAATAGAGCAAAAGCTAGATTAGCAATTTGATCTGCGGAGTACGACTGCTTTGACCCAATCCTGGAAATGGACAAGGTACTAGAGTTTGTTTCTCCTAGTCATTCCGGAATAGAATGGCTTGACGGACCACAAGAGTAATAGGAATGCACGCATACTCTTGACTATCAAATGATAGACGAGGGTCAGAAGTCAACTAAGAGGGACAACTCAAAGAACATATAATTTTCTGAGTTGTGGATGCATAGATTAGTATGTCGAACCAAGTTCAACATGTTTCTTCCGGATAACCCATGCAGAGAGGTAGGACTGGCAGAGTCACGATTTATGAATGGAGAACTCTTCAAGAGTACTCTAATTGTGATCTATTGATCCAACAAACTACTGCCATAAGTGGTTCATAGTATTTGGAAGAAGGAAAATACCACGGACCTCGAGGACTATCGCAAAGTTACTAATATCCTAAAGGAACTAGCAAACACTATCAACATGAAGTAAGTAGAGTGAATCTCGGGTTCAAGAACCCAGGAATAGAATGCCTACTAACTAAATGGCATCACGGGATGCTTTCGATAATGACGGCCAGAATCTTCACACTGGGAACACAAAACATTGCTAGATTACTAGGTGACTCCCTAAAACACCTAGGGTCATAATAATAGCTCCAACATATATGTCAAGGCAATAAATTACCTCAACGCACCGGTTAGTGTGCTTATTCTGACCATAAAGGACATCGGGAACGGAAAGAAAGGATTTGCAAATGCATCAGACTATTTAGAAACCTGGGATGACTCGGACGGCATAACGGCTGTAAATGGTCAGAAAAGATTTGAGACATTCACAAAAATGGTGGCATAACCACTTGGAAGCACAATATCAAGATTTCGAGATCATCAGTTAACATACAGAAGTAGTAGGAACTGGACTGAGGCTTAAGTCCAACAGTTCTATAGGTCTACGGATTAGTAACACGTGATCCTGATAGAAAGAAGAGAAAGCCTAGTTCCTTAACCCCGTAGAAAAGATAAGATGACTCAGATCAGAAGGGCATGAGGTAAAGGAGTAAAGAGAGCCTTACGTTCCATCCCACAATCAATTCCCTTATATAACTAAAGAATTTCTAGACTCAACTTCGACTAGTTTGGCTTGGTAATCCTATAGGCAGTCAAGCTCTGATACCAACGCTGTCAGGACCCCGACTCAATGCCACATCGATCTAGCATGTAACACCTCATATCATTTTGCGGACTCATGCACGGTATTCCCACGGGTGTCGCCTTACCTTTTTCCGGGACCGTTTGCGCCTTTTGGCACACATATATGATAGTGTCGCTAGCATCCATATGATAAGGAGCCCGGGCTGACATGGCTAGTCATAAACCCAAAGTGGCACAAACTTACAGGGACAGGCATCCATGACCCAGCATCGAATGTGTCGGTCATCAGCGAGTGAATCCAGGCTGTGGCACTGGGCTAGCAGGACTCCGGTGAACCGGGCTGTAGCGGGCTAACAGGACTCCGGTATTCATCGCGTGACACTTGCCCGAAGGGACAGACACAGGAATGAAGAAGGACACATGCCGGCCAGCCTAAGTGTTCCGGAGCAGTAGCAAGCTACCATGGCTCAGTGGAAGCACTAGGAGACATTTCCCGGTAAGAGAGGCTACTAAAGATAAACAACTAGATAGTCAGATCCCACACATACCAAGCATTTCAATATCATACACACAATATGCTCGATATGTGCAAATACAACATGGCATCACAACATGACTCTACGACTCAAGTATTTTATTCAATAGGCTCCGGGGAGCGAGATATTACAAACATAGGTCTCATGACCCAACATTCAGAGCATACAAGTCAAAACACAAACGGAAGCTATCATGTCTGAGTACAGACAACTATAAATGAAAGAGGCTGAGAAGCCTGACTATCTACCAGATCCTGCCGAGGGCACAAGATCGTAGCTCAGGTATCAAGCTAAACGTCGAAGTCCACGTGGAACTACTAGCGAGACCGAAGTCTCTCTGCAAAAACATAAAATAGGCAAACGTGAGTACAAATGTACGGAGCAAGGCTTACATCAGAACTATCTACATATGCATGATTATCAACAAAGGGGATGGTGGGGTTTAACTGCAGCAAGCCAGCTTTGACTCGGTAGCTATCCTAAACTACGACTGCAAGCAACTCTTTTGAGGTGGCGCACACGAGTCCACATATTCACCAACCAATACACCACTATGGAACCGCTCCCGTCTCCCTACGAGAACGCCATCCATAGCACTCACGCTTATCTTGCGTATTTTAGAGTATCCACTTTCACTTGTCTATGAATTGATATAAGCAACCCAGAAGTCCTTTACCGCGGACACGGCTATTCGAATAGATGATGTTAACCCTGCAGGGGTGTACTTCTTCACACACGCTCTCACCACTTACCGCCGTTTACACGACATGTACTCGGCAACCTTCAAGCGGAAGCCCAACGTGGGTGTCCGCCACGACCTACCTAAACACTCAAGTCTCTAGTCCTGGTTTATCGCCTATTCGTGTTCCATCCATGAGGAGATCCGGCCGGAGTTTCGCTCACAGCCCCAAACGATGTGTGCAGGGTTCCCGAGATACCTAACGGGTATCCGGTACACCGTGCCACGTACCTACCGCATCACAGCCCACCACTACGGTCAGCGCTGTCCACGGCCTCGAATAGGCTACAAACACCAGAAACTACTTGCAACTCCTGGACAGAGAACTAGGGTGAATAAGAAGCCGAGAGGGTCCATTGGTTTCGGGCCCAATGCATGGTAGTAGCTGAATCATGGATCACAAACACAGAACTCAGTTCCCGAGGACGGCTGCAATGAGACAACCCACCATGTACTCCTACATGGCCTCTCACTGATACCTTTACCAAATCGTGTTCACCACTTCGCTCACACACAGTAGGACATGTTCACACACCTCTGATTCATCCCCGATGAATCAAACCAGACTCAAATCTAAGCAGTAGCAGGCATGACAAACAAACATGAATGAGTAGGCACAACAGGGCTCAAGCAACTCCTACTCGTACTAGTGGGTTTCATCTATTTACTGTGGCAATGACAGGTCATGCAGAGGATAAAGGGGTTCAGCTACCGCAGCAAGTAACAAATGACTCGTTGTTGTCCTAATGCAGTAAAAGAGAGCAGGCCGAGAGAGTAGGATTGTATCGGAATGAACAAGGGGGGGGGGGCTTTGCTTGCCTGGCACTTCTGAAGATATTATAGTTCTTCATCGATGTCAACGATCACATCGTCGGTACAACGTCTACCGAGGGGGAACAACACCGGCAAACACAGAAGAAACACGATCAATGCAATGTACAATATGATGCATTCTATGACATGGCAATATGAATGTGTTTTGGGCGAATGCACCTAGCTATGATTTAAATGAAGCTAGTTTGAATACATGATTCAAATTCCAACTCCATATATGGTTATTTAAATGCCCTTTATTTGTTTTGTCCAAAACAGAGGACAAACATTGTTCAAACATGCATGAAAATGGTACAGATGGGTTCCTTGAATTTTTCTGATAATTTTTCATATATAATTCGTTTCATTTGGGGTTACGGTTGAATTACTATGAATTTTTGAAGTTTTGAACATTTTCTGGAATTATTAAATCATTTAAGATTTATTTAAATTCCAGAAAGGAATTATTGCGTCAGCATGACCTCATAGTGATGTCAGCAGGTCAACAGGCGTCGTCCAGGTCAAACTGACCTGTGAGCCCTGCGTTCAGTGTCTGGACTAACTAACCTAATTAAAATTAACCCTAACTAACTTGGTTAGCCGGGCGGGGCCCGCATGTTAGTGGCTCATCTAATTAGCTAAGTTAATTAACACTAACTGACCTAACACTAATTAAGCAGGCGCCTGGGCCCACACGTCAGGGGAGGTCAAACCCCGGGCCGATCAGGTCAAACCTGCCGGCGACTTGTCGCCGGCGACGATAGAAACGGCGGGGCGGCTCGGGATTGCGATACAGGGAACCATTCGAGGCACCGTTGGGCTCTACGGAAAGCTGGCGATCCCGCGCATCCAGCGGTGCAACCGGGGCGAACTGGGGTGGCCATAATCCTCGCCGGCGTCAAGCTCAGCGGCTGCCGGACCTCGGGCGTTGGCGGAAACGGCGCTACGGTGCACAACAGGGCGAACCCGTGGGTGCTGCAGGTTCACAGGAGCGCGGCGAGCACGCTGGTGATGCTCGGGCGAGCGGACGAGCTCAGGAGCATGGAGCTCGTCGGCCGTGGCGGAGGCGAGCTTCGGCGGAGGTGGGGAACGGAGCTAGAGCAAGAACGCGAGCAGGAGAGGAGGGGGAGTCGGTCCATGAGCTCACTGTGGTTGCAGAGCGCGTCTCAGTGGGCTCGGGGGCGACCTGGAGACGGAGAATCGGGCCGGCGATCTTCGGTGCCCGTCGGTGAAGACGGCGGCGATGGCGTCATTGCAGGGCTCCTGGTGTTGCTTGGAGCGGTGGGGAGGAAGAGTAGGTCGAGGCGGAGCTTTGGGAGGCGTCGGGGAGGCGAGGCGGTGGCTGTGGCCGCGGCGAACGGCGTCGGTGGCGACGGAGGCGCTCGGGCGGAAAGAACAGAGGAGGGGGAGAGCGTTCGGGGGAGAGAGAGGAAGGTCCAGGGCGTCCAGGCGTCGCGCTGGCGTCGTCTAGGCGCGACGAGGGGGAGCCAGGCAGGCTAGGAGGGAGGAGGTGGCCGGGGCGCGTGCATGCGCGCGTCGGCCGCACACGCGTCCTCCTGGCAGAGGAGGAAGGCGACAGGGGGGTAGCGGTGGCGGGCTGGGCCGCCAGCTGGAGTTGGGCCAGGTGGGCTGAGAGGTGAGCGCCAGGTAGTTCTTCTGCTCTTTCCTTTTACTTATTGTTTTCTATTTTTTTCTTCCTCTGTTTTGATTTAGTTTAGCAACTAAATCATTTTAATAAATTGTGTAGGTTTTTATGTGGCTTGCTAAAATACATACAAAGCCACTCACAAACTTCCAGAATTATTGGAGTCATATTTAATATATATTAAATATAAATCCAAAGCAAATAGTTATTGGATTAATTCAAATGGCCAAAATAAATATCTCTGTAACTCCAAAAATATTGGTTTAAATTTTACCTCTTACCAATATTTCCATGGAATAACAGGAACATTTTCTTGGACTCATTTGAGAAGATTTAAATGTTGGTTATTTTTAGAGGTTTCCTGAAGCTTTTGAAAATTCCTCAATTCAAATTTCATTTGAATTTAAACATGATGCACACATGGAAGCAAGCATAGGTCAGGCCAGAACTAGGGATATGACAGGAGGCGAGTTCGTCACATCTGTGACCCCACTATCTATCTTAGGGGTGTGGCTCTCGGGTGTGTGCGGTGGGGGTGGAAACAGAATAACCACATTGTGTCCTGTCAAAACCTAAAGCAGCAATGCGGTAGAGCGAGGCCGAGCAGGGAGGGAGGGGGGTCGGGACCCCCCTCCCCTCCCCCTGTGAGGCCGAGACAGGAACGAGCCGGAGCAGGCGACGATGCAGTGTGCCACGTCGTCGCATGCGGAGGAGAGTCCGTCACATCCGTGACCCCACT
>NC_041383.1:366223046-366247288 GCF_002162155.2 Triticum dicoccoides
GGCTCTGGGGGTGTGTGGTGGGGGTGGAAACATAATAACCGCATTGCGTCCTGTCAAAACCTAGCGCAGCAATGCGGTAGCACGAGGACGAACAGGGGGGAGGGGGCTCGAGACCCCCCTCCTCTCCCCCTACGAGGCTGAGACAGGAATGAGCCGGAGCAGGCGACCACGCGGCGTGCCGCGTCGTCACATGCGGAGGCGAGTCCGTCATATCCGAGACCCCACTAGGGATGTGGCTCTCGGGTGTGTGCGGTGGGGGTGGAAACAGAATAACCGCATTGCGTCCTGTCAAAACCTAGCGCAGCAATGCGATAGCGTGAGGCCGAGCAGGGGGAGGGGGGTCGGGACCCCCCTCCCCTCACCTTGCAAGGCCGAGACAAGAACGAGCCAGAGCAGGCGACGACGCAGCGTGCCGCGTCATCACATGCGGAGGCGAGTCCGTCACATCCATGACCCCACTATATATCTTGTTTTTATGTTGTGTATTTTAGTTAGGTATAAACTTCATCTGTTTTTGTACTTGAACTTCTTCTTTTTGTTACTTAGTGTTTATTTATTCATGTGCCTTTACTTCTTTCATTAGCGTACTTGAACTTCTGTTCTTTATTTTTTGTACTTCTTTTCTCTCGTTTTTTAGGTGCATATTTTCTGTATGTATTTTTCTTCCCTTGGTAGTGTATTTGCCATCATTTTTTGGTTTTATGGATATCATCAGTGCTGTTGTATGATCTTTTCTCATTATAATAGATGCATTCAAATGGTGAATTCGTTTATCTATTGATGTATTTACTTTTATAGTTGTTGGGGGGTAAAACTGTAATTTGACCGGCACCACAACTCCCACGACAGAGAGGCATTAACTGACCATCTCCCTCGCCGCCACCTATCAGAAAACCCCTCTCCCCCTGTCGCTCGCTCTCTCTCCCCTCTCCGTCGCTCTGCTGCCTTCTTCCACTTCAACTCCCCCCGATTTCTCTGGCCCTGTCCCCTGCCCTCGTGATTGGACTAACCGGCGCACTCCCCCGCTCCAATTTCTCCCCCGCGTCGCGCTCTCCCTCGACCAGCCCGCCCTCTTCTTCTCTGAAGCGAGGGCGGCAACTGCCTGCGCGGTTGCAATTTGCGCGTGACGTTGTGGGGAGTGGAAGAACCGCCGCGGATTCGTGCGTGCGCGGGTCGTTTGGAGAGGTACATATGCTGCCCCCCCAAATGCTTGTATTTACTTTCTCTAGATCTGTCGAGGCCTGCTTGTTTGTTCTGTGTGCTCTCGCGTCCGCCTCCTACCCCCATCTTCTGATGGTTTGGTGGGAGATTAGGTAGGGTTCTTCTGCATGTGGTGGTTGGATTGCATTCCCCCGTGGTCAGATTTGTTTGTGAGATGCTTGTGTGTGGATTTTCATTTCCCCTTTGTTGATTTTAGCAATCAAATGCATGTTAGAGAGGGTGTGGTGTGATTGTTGATGCTGGATCTGTTGTATATAATTGCATTAGTGTTGTGGATTTCGAGGTCTAGATTATGTCTGTGACATTGTAGTTAGTTTATGGATACATTTTTGGTTGTGCTTGCCTATATGTGCTACTATTCGTCTATTCATACTTGTTGGTTCTAGTTGTTTCATCCTAGGGTTTGATTCAGTTTCTTTTTTGTATTTTGTTGTATGATTTTCTACTTGCTAATTATATGGAATCAATCTCCTGTTTTTAGCAGGTTGTTCTAGTGTTTGGACTTGCATTCATCGTGGCGTTTGTGTTGTCGTGGCTTCAAAACCTTCTCCGGGTATCTTAATGTAGTTGGATCTTGTATTTTAAATAGTAGTATTCTTATATATGTCTGCCCATATCTTCACTTGGTTTTCTTGTTGTACTACCATTCTTAATAGTGTGAACTTCTAACAAAGTTTATGTGTATGCATTTTACACATAGTTTATGTGTGTGCCATTTCATATTTATAGTGTATATCTTTGTTTTTTGTTTTCTTGTGATCATGTTCATGGTATTGATATTTAATTTGCTTGTGAAATACTATTTGTGGTCATGCTACATCTTTTTTATGTGCTACTTGCTTGGGTCACGTAGTTGAACTTCTGGTTTTAATTATTGTTTGTTTATAATGAAATTTGGTTGAACTTCTGTTATGCACCTTTTGTTTTATTGCTTTGTTATATATTGTTAAAATTCTGGACATTAATCTTGTATGTAGTAGCCCCTCTGATGTAGATTGTTTTTATATCTAGTATGTAATTTTTAGATTGTTTTGTTGTGTTTACTGCTTTGTTAGGTATTGTTGAACTTCTGGGTATTGGACATCGATGTAAAAGTAGAAGTCCCTTTCGGTGTAGGATTGTGGATTAGAACTCAGCTGCCTTTTTACTTGCATTTTTTTGTAGTTGGTGATGAGTTGAATAGTTCTAAAAAAATGCGTGAGATCAAGATGGAGCTTCAGAAGTTTATACTGATGCTCCAATATCTGATGCGGCTAAATCACCCATTTTTTTCCTTTGACTGTGATTCCTGAGGTTGCTTCGAGCCTTGAGAATTTTTTAAGCCTCGAGTATCTTACTTCTGCAGCTCTTGCTTCACCTAGTTTGTGAAACCACTTTTCTTTTCATTTTACATTCTTGAGCCATGTTTTTTTCACTTGTTCACGTTGGTTGTTTTTGTTTTTGTTCCTGACTGTTTTTATATTTTGCTTTGATTTTTTGTGTTCTTTGCAGATGTGTCCATAGAGGAGGAAGGTTTGAACACCATCAACGAAGTTTTATCTGAGTTGGATTTATCAGAAACCCCTGCTGCTGCTGAGGAGGGGGCTCCATCAGTCAAAGTTTGTGATTTCGTTCCGGATCCTTTGTGCTCTCTTCAGATGTCAGAGACGCAGTCACTTTCTGTTGATGGCACTTAACCTGTCACGCAACCTGAGGACGTGCCTCTTCAGCTTCTTCTGGAGGACCAACATAAGAGGAAGAAGCAAGAAGATTTTGAGAATAATAGGGCGGCCCGCCTTCAGAAAGGTTCTGATGTTCCTGGATCTATTCATGTGGCTGAGCTCATGGTTGAGGAAAAATCTAGTTGGTGAAGTTACTCCTCGGAGGAGCCCACGTGTATCAAGGCCTGTAGAAGTTGTTGAAGATGAAGGGCTAGGCCTCGTTGGTATGCCACATCGTAGTCCTTGTGTGCTTGCCACTGCCGCGCCTACACCTTCTCCGCTTGGTGCTGGTGCAACTGGTAAGGGGAATAAATGCGGCGTCAAGCGCAAGGTTGCACCTGCAAATGTCAACAAGGGTGAGAAGAAAAAATCTCGTGCTAATCCAGAGGACAAGGATGATGCTTATTTCAACGCTGATGATGAGGACGATGACGATGATGCTACTGCCGCTAATCAGGTATGAATGTCTCATGTTTACCGCTTTTTAGAGCATTTGTCGCTATTGTTGTAGTTTTTGTGTTTTTAGCACTGCCTTGGCGTACATAGTTGACCTTCATATAGATGAGTAAATGAGCTAAACTTCTTGACTTATATGGGATTACTGCCTTTGTGTACATAGTTGGACTTCTGGATATATACATGAAGAAATTAGCTTAACTTGTTGGTATACATGTTTTATTACTACCTTGTTGTACATGGTTGAACTTCTGCTATGTAAATCTCCAACATTTTGAAAGCATGTTAACTTGTGGTCATACATGGTTGTACTGCCTATGCAGACATGTATAGTTGGACTTCTGAAATACATGTTTTGTTACTGCCTTGTTGTACATTATTGAACTTCTGCTATGTAAATTTCCAACATTTTGAAAGCATGTTAATTTGTGGTCATACATGGTTGTACTGCCTATGTAGACATAGTTGGACTTCTGAAATACATGTTTTATTACTGCCTTGTTGTACATGGTTGAACTTCCGCTATGTAAATTTCCAACATTTTGAAAGCATGTTAACTTATGGTCATACATGGTTGTACTGCCTATGTAGACATAGTTGGACTTCTAAAATGTATTGCATGTGTGACTTTGTAGGCATTAGTGGAATTTTGGTGTAGCTTGTGTATCTCATTTTTTTCAGTATCAGCTTGTGGAGCTGCCTGAGAGAAGGAAGGAGGATGCAAAGCGCTCGAAGAAGGTGACCAAGGAGGAGATGAGGCGAAACGTTTTAACAAGACGGTTCGCTGCTCACTGAGAGAGGTCAAGACGTGTGCAAAAATGCTACAACTTAGGCACAAGACGAGGGTTATCAAGGCTTGTTTTGGTTGTGTGTTTAACTTGAAGGTTGATTCCAACATTTCTCGTCCTTTGATGGGCAACATCTACACGAGGATTGACCCTGCAACCCTGATTCTGGACATGGGTAAGGTGAACAAGGTTCTTCCTATTACAAGTGATGCTATTAACCATCTGTTTGGATTCCCTCAAGGTAATCGTACCCCTCCTAGGCCCTCGAGTGATGGGTTTGATGATGTTGTTATGAGGTTGAAGGGCAAGCTTGGGTACGGTAGGAGTGATGACATCCAGACAAAGGATCTGCGAAATATCCTCGCGAAACTTGTGAAGGATGATCTTGCTCTGCAGGTGTTTTACCTGATTGTTTTCATGAACGTGGTTATCCCTGGAACGTCTACACGAGTGTCCAGGGAGGCAGCAATTGCTGAACATCTTGTGTTTAAGGATATGGCAGATATGGACTACTGCTAGTTGGTTGTTGATGACATTCAAAGTGCTGTTGTTAGGTATCAGCAAGGTACTAGCAGAGGAAAAGCTGTCACATGTTGTGCCACCGCGCCGCTTCTTATGTACCTGGACTGCCTTATCATTGGCAAGACGCCTAATGTTGACTTGAGGACCCCTCGCATCAATTTCATGGATCAGGACAAGCTTCTTGAGCTCGTTGCGGCTGACTTGGTCAAGAAAGGTGATGATGACCCAGCCAACTGGGTGTTTGGGAGACTACATGTGAGTGTTTCTTCTTTCCCCTGTAGTTAGCACTGCCTTTGTGTGCATGGTTGAACTTCCGCTATGTACATAGCTGACCTTCTGGTTCATATAGATGAGTAAATTAGCTGAACTGCTTGGCTTATATGGTATTACTGCTTTTGTGTACATAGGTGAACTTCTGGATACATACATAAGAAATTTGCTAAACTTCTTGTTGTACATGCATGGTTGAACTTCTGCTATGTAAATTTCTGATAGTTTAAAAGCATGTTAACTTGTGGTCATACATGGTTGTACTTCCTATGTAGACATAGTTGGACTTCTGAAATGTACTGTGTGTGTAGGCATTAGTGGAATTTTTTATGTAGTTTGTGTATCTAATTGTTCTGCCTTTTTCCCTTGTTATTGTCTTTTTTGTCACTATCAGCTTGTGGTACTAACTTGAACGTCTTCTACTGTCTTCTGTATTTCTGCTTCCATGTTTTGTCATTTGTTCTGCGACGTGTTGACTTTTGTTTTTGTATATGCAGTGGAAGACACAGGTTGAGGTTGTGTTCTTTATGCGTATCGAACGTCTTGTTCTTACTATGCCTCGTGTCGCAGGCCTAGGTAGTGGAACTTCTCCGAGATTTGAATTCTCGCGGGATGTTAACACTGATGCCCCCCTGTAGATCTAGGAGGTTCTTCTGCCCGTGTGAGTGCTGCTGGTGGCGCTTCTTCCGAGAGTTTGTTTGATGCCGCCAATCTTTCCCTTTCTAGGATTGATGGACTTCTAGAAACTGTTTGTGGGGAGATGGCTCGTGTTCCGACAATGGTTGAGCGCCTTAGTCGCGTGGATGGGATTCTTCCTCCCGGCCACAGTTTTGATGCTGAGTCTTTGAAGGAGCTTTTGTCGATTGAAGCTAAATATCTTGTTGAGCTTCGTGAGAGAACTTCCCACCTCCGGGCTAGCTTTGTGTTGTTCAAGGAAATGGAGGATGCCCATTGCAAGCCTTTTGAAGATGAGGCGAGTGTTGTTGTGAGAGAGATTCAAAGGTAGGATTCCGTTCGTTTGGGTCGTGAAGGAGGCCATGTGGAGCGTACCGAATAAGTTTGTTTATGTTGGCTTTTGATATTTCTTTTACACTAGTGTTTATTGTTAGCTTTCAGTTATTACTGTTTTGTAGTCATAGGGTGACCTTCTCTATTTATAGAACCTGAACTTCAAGTGCTTCACCACCTGAACTTCTATGACTTTGATGACTAGCCCTTTTTGTTCCTTTTTGTATCTTATGGTAGTTTGGTATCTGATCTGCTATGTTTACTATATTTGGACTTCCGTGATGTGTTAGTTGTGATAGTTGACCTTCTTTGATTATGTAACGTGAACTTCTGCTGATTAGGTATTTGTTTTCTACATGATTATTTTCTAGTCTTTTTCCTTTTTAGTACTAGTGTTTCCTAGATGACCTTCTCTGTTTATAGAACCTGAACTTCAAGTGCTACATCACCTGAACTTCTATTACTTCGATGACTGGCCCTTTTTGTTTTCTTTTGTATCTTAATGGTATTTTGGTATCTGATCTGCTATGTTTACTGTATTTGGACTTCCATGATGTGTCAGTTCTGATAGCTGACCTTCTCTGATTATGTAACGTGAACTTCTGCTGATTAGGTATTTGTTTTCTACATGATTATTTTCTAGGTTGTTGATGATGGTGCTAGGGTTAAGGAGGATGTTTTACCTGTGCATGAAGCTGATCCTGTGCATGAAGCTGCCCCTGTGCATGAACCTTGTCCCTCTAGTGATGTATTAGTTGATGAGGTTCATGGCCGTGAAAATAAGGTGTCATTTATCTTGTCCAGTTGTCTCATTTTTTATTTTACTTGTTTGTGGTGCATTATTATCACTATGTGGCCCTTCGTAATGACTTTTTGTTCTTGCCACACAATGATGATGGTATTGTTCCTCCGAAGAAGGTTGCAGACAAGTCTGTGTTAGGCACCGGCTCCTCCGACGGGGTGGACCCAACTGAACCTCAGTCGTCCATTGGCGCTGAGGTTTTGAATGCTGAGCAGGGAAAGGCAGTTGAGGTTTTTGATGCTGAGCAGGGAAAGGTAGCTGAGGTTTCTGATGCGAAGCAGGGCAAGGCAGCTGGAGATATCATTTTGGAGGAAGATCCCGTTGAGGCTGCTGTTGAGACTGGTGGTAGTGCTGCAGCAGGCCAGGAGAAGTCTCCTGCAGTAGAGCCATCTGTTGCTGTTGATGCTGGTTCACCAGCTCTTCCTAGTGCTGCAGAGCCAATGGTTTTTGTTGTTTTAGATTCTCCAGTTGCTCCAGCTGCTGCTGGTGTCCTTCCCAATGACGCTGCAATGTCAACTGGATATGATGATGATGAAGAGATTGAAAGCAATAGCTATGAAGAGGAGGTTGATCATTCTAGTGCTGCCACTAGTCTAGTCAAGAATCCATAAAGAGAGGAGCATGCTCCTCTCTTCTTTCCCCATCCTTGTCCCTTTTGTTGTTTATTTTTGTCCATGATATCCCTGTGAACTGCCTGTGTGGTGCAAGTTGAATTTCTGGTTTAGTGCTTTGTCGTTTGGGTTGTAAAATAAAGTTTAGTGAACCTATTTTGTATGTGGGGGGGTGTTTGTAATGCTGAGATGTGCCTATGTTTGAATGTTGTGCTTGAATGTTGCTATTAATTAAACTGTTGTGAATCTATGTGCTTGAGATGTTCCTCTTAATTTCTATTTGTTTTTGCTGAGCAGATAGTGACCTTGTTGTCGTCCAAAAGAAGGTTGATGACTTTTATTTCATTGTAACTAGGCTTAAGAATGTTCATTCCAAAAGGTGAGTGCAACTGTTCAATTTTTACATCCATCTACCCCCATGTGAACTGCCCGTGGTTTCATACCTAAACTTCTTTACTCTATGTTGCTGAACTTCTATTTTTTTACTTCTCTCGTGCTGAACTTCTGCCCTTTTTGTACTGCATGTTGTGATGTAGCGGAACTTCTGGGCTTACATGTGTTATGAACTTCCTGAGTTCCTGATGCTGAACTTATTTTACTTTTTGTTTGCTTGTTTTAGATCAATGATTATGTTCCAAAACAATGAGTGTGAAGCTTTTGTTGAAGATGTCGCAATATCTTTTGCTCCTCGCGGAATGCTTCGATCTAATGTGGCTGAGGTTGCACTCTACTGTCTACGTGCAAAGTACCAAGGATCAGACAAACTCATCCTGCCGTATTGGGTTTGCGAAGTCAACCATATAGTGATTTCTTTTACGTTTTGTTCCTTACCATTTTTTTGTTAAAACTTGTTTGTCTCATTTTTGTATTTTTCATATGTTCGTGTTGTCTGCATTATTTTAGGACAAGATTTTCAGAGGTCAATTTGATTCCCGTGTGAGGAAGTACTTCTTGGTGACTGGTCTAGATAGCATGGATGCACATGATTCGGTATGCAATATCTTGTTCTTTGTCTCCCTATTAGTTTTGCATCGCGATCCACTGTGTTTGTATTGCTCTATTTTTCTTTGTACCATTTGATATTAATTTTGAGTTTTCAATGATACATGTGTCTATGTTGCTCCAGGTTGTTTTCCCCACTTTCAACCCGCCTGAGATTCTTGCTTCCATGGGTGGTATCGGTCATTGGGTGTCGATATTCCTTGACCTGAAGAATTCATGGTTCCAGCTTCTCGACTCCCACTATGGACCAGAAGATGACTGTGCGATACGCCTGTTTCGGCGGATGACCAATAACATCAAGAAGCTTTGGAACAATGCCAACAACGACAGGGAGACACCCTTTAACCGAGTTACTATTGAACATTTCCAATTGGATTGGATTGATGTCCCCCAGCAGAATAACAAGTATGGGTTTCACTTTTGTCTCTATCGCTTCTGTTTAACTGTAATTGTACGTAAGGTGCGACTTGTTTTATTCATTGGCTTTCTTTTAGTTCTAACACTGTTTTTTTGTGTGTTGTATGGCAGTATCGACTGCGGATTCTTCATTCTTACGAATATTAATTCGTTTCATGATGGGGTTATTGCAAACTACTCCCATGAAAATATCTCGGATATCAGGAAGACATGGATGTACTCAATCGCTTCTTCCAACCTGTTTGAGACAGACTTCCAAGATCTGTTTGGCTACTACACATGTAAGTCTTGTAACTTGGACTGCTTACATGTACTGCATCTTTTATTCTACATGAACTTCATTATTTCTTGAACTTGAACTTCTGTTTGAGATCTTGTTGGCTGCTTGTTTCAGATGGAGAGGAGCATTCCTTGTACATGAACCTCATTTTTTATCTTTTTTATTTTGCCTGTGTGTTTTATTTCAGTATGTTTTTCCTTCCATTGCTTACTTGGACACGAGCATTTCTTCTACTTGAACTTCAGAGATGATGCCTTTCTATGCTTTTGTTAGCTGTAGTTGAATGTTTTCCAGTTCATCAGTTTATCTTGAACTGTGCCTTTGGTTGTGCCTGAACTTCTTTTAGTTTTTAAATGCAACTAAATTTTTTATATCAGCTTGAGTAGTAAACATGTCATCTATATTTTAGTTGGACTGCACATTTGTGCTGTGCCTGAACATCAGTATTATTTAATGGTGTTTTTTGTCCTCCTTTTCTTTCACAGTGGAACCGTTGAACTTGACCGATTACCACTACCATTCCTCGGGTCACATGAATACCAGCCTAGGGAGGAATCGATGAGCACAACTCCGATAGAAGATGATAGACCTCGTACCCTTATTCCTTCCAAGTTGGGGAAGCAGGCTGGTGGTAGTTGTGGTAATCCAATAACCCCTTACTCCTGGAAGGTTGGTGCAGTCGAAGCAGCTGAAGCAGAAGTAATTTCGTCTGATGATGATTTTGAAAAGATTGCTTACCCAAAGAATGGTAAATCTGCTGTTGTTACTGTTGTTGGGGGAGGTGGGAAGAATGCTGTCATCACCAGGAGGAAACTGACAGTTGAGTCTGGAAACATAACTACCTCCAAGCGAGCATCAAGATTGCCTTTGAAGTGGCGTTGTGCTATCGCTCCCCTAAAAAATACAGTTACCCTCATCTATCCGAGGCCCAGAAGTTGAGATAGTATGTTCTTAGTGAAGAGGGTCTGGAGAAGTATTATGAGTGAGTTTTCATCTTCTTAACTTTGTTGCTGCCAGAGATGCTACTTTGTGTCTGAACTTCTGTTGTTGTAGTATGTGGACTTCTGTTCATTTCTCCCTTGCCTTGGAGTTATAGTGTCTGAACTTCTGTTGTTGTAGTATCTGAACTTCTGTTTATCTCCCCTTGCCTTTTGAGTTATAGTATCTGAACTTCTGTTTGCTATTGCGTCTGAACTTCTAATAATTTTTACCATCCTTTTAAATCTACAGGACAAGATATTGCATGTTTACCATCCCTGGGAATGTGATTGACCTCATGGAACGTGTCCTTTATACCCTTTTCGGTGAAGGGCAGCAGATGGAAGGAGACATAATGGATTATCTCATAAATTTGTGGAAGGATAAGCCGGAGACCTCTGAGATATTCACTAGTGCTAACAGGGTTGTACTTAGTCCCTACTTCATACAGGTTTTAGTTCTTTGCATCCCTATCTCCCTTTTTTTGCTCTAGTTTTGTTGTAGTGGGGAGGTGTTTTAATTGTGTTTTTGTGAATGCACAGTATTGCCTGGAGTATGATTTCTTCGCTGCAACAGTTCCAAAGTTTGATGCAAAAAATCCGGCTAAACTCCTCCCAATATTTTTCACAAGGGAGAAGACCTTCTTAACGCAAAGCTGGTTAGGTTTTCATAACTCTTGCTTTTTAAAATTTTATGTACATCCTTTTGCTGAGTTTGTAAAGAAGCTTGTGTTCATCCCGGTTGTTCAATACCTATGCTTTATAGTTTGTGTTCACCGTTTCTTTTTTTCTTGGCAGGGATTTTGGTACTATTCAAGCCATTTGACACAATGGCGCACTATAATGTGTATGTGCTGAATAGATATCATGGGAGCATTGACATCCTTGATTCACTACCTTACAACAATAAGGGAACGTCGTGAACAAGTTTCCATGGAGACTGCCAAAATATCGTGAGTGTTTCTTAGCCTGAACCTCCTTTCATATCTGCTTTTTTGACACGAAGTTTACTATGACTTGTGTTGAGAAAATATGTTTTCTGTCTTTGTTTTTGTAATACTGCTTGAACTGACTATCATTTGATAGTTGAACTTCTCGTATTTGTTTAGCTAGATCATATGCAAGTGTCCCTTTGATGTACCTGAACCTAACTATTTTGGTTAACATGTTTTTGACTTCATCTTATTTTGGCATTTCCTGCAGATCAAGAGATTTGTTGGGTTGCTCGAGGAGGTGTACGACAAAGCTACGTACAAAGCGAGCAAGCAGCCTAACTGGGTGACTATTGCAAAGAGGCCGACTTTTATCGATGTTCCAAAGCAAGTGAATAATGATTGTGTTTTCTTTGTCGTGAAGTTCTGCTCTATATATGATGGCGATGAGCTTGTTGATGATATTGGTGATGTGGAGGTATGTTTTGTCCTTGTTCTTGTCTGATCATCCTTTCATTTTTGTTGTGTGTTTTTGTTGAGACGCTCCTGCTATGGTTTTAGTTATCCTTTACTAAACCATCATTTCATTTCCTGTTGATAGGCTACTGCAAATGACTGGAAGGCTGAGTTCATGCACAGTCTAACCTTTAGCGAGAAAAATGAAGTCATGCGTGCAGAGCTTCCTAAAGAGATCCAGTCCTTTGGCCCGTGAGGTCGAAGCATTAGTTTTAGTGCAGATTTGATCTCATAAAGATTTATGTTTGATCGTGATTGGAACGATTCTGTAAAGATTTGGTTGTAAGAATTGTTTAGTTATTTGTGTATCTATAGTTGCAGCACTATTACTTATGATATTTGAGGACAAATGTATTTGGTGTGAAGAATGATTTGGCTAGTGAATTTACATATAATGCATCATTTTCAGTATCCATGTGTAGTATGTTTTTCCCCAATAGATGTACCTGAACTTCTCCCTCGGCTATGGTTGAACTGCTCGTTTTTTACATTTTTCTTTGTGTTGTTTAATTTTGGGCCCCAACATATGATCTTTGATTTGAAATTCTACTTGAGATCTGGCTGGGCTGCTGGTTTCAGATGGATAGGATTTTTGGTGTTGTGTAATGTATTGTCATTTTTCAACCCAACCAATACGTAGCCTTTTGCATAGAATCTATATTTCTTTTTTTGTGATTTTTCAACTGCGAACGAATTTCAACTATAACTTTGTGCAAAAATATTCTCATACACTCCTTAACTTTTCTTTATGTCTTTGTCGGCATTGTACATGAACTTCTGCACGTATCCAAACAGAACTTCATATCTGATCGCGTTGTCTTAGGCTTTCTAACCTTAGTTCATATGGCAAATCTTTAGTTTTTTTAAGTATATTTTTTCCTAGATCGATTTTATATGATTTTATATACCAGAACTTCTTCTGAAAGCTGACATGAACTTCAGACTGTATAATTATTTGTTGGTTGCTCTTTTATGGAATAAACACCAGCACCTCCTGCCATAGTATACAAGAACTTGCACTGTAATGTTGCTTGAACTTCATAGTGTATATTTTTCATTTTTATTCTTGCTTGCACTCTGCATGTAATACATCACCAGCACAACACTTCCTGCCATAATATATCAGGACTTCTATTGTAATATTACTTGAACTTCACAGTGTATATTTTTTTCATTTTATTACTGCTTGCTCTCTCATGCAATACATCACAAGCACCTCCTCTTATACTATACTAGTACTTCTGCAGTAAGCTTACTTGAACTTCTACTGTATAATTTCTTTGAAACTTCAGCAATAAAAGTTCAAGTAAGCTTTTTGTCGGCGTTCTGGGAACGGGGGTCCCCAGACTTGCCTGCCTACGGCCTGCGGCGTGGCTCAAAGGGTTCCCAGCACGGCCCATCTTCATCAACACAAGCTCAAGACCCTCGCGAGGGGCCAAGCCTCGCGGGGCGGACGACAAGGAGCTTCCTCAGGCATGGCCTCGTCAGGCTGGCTCACGAGGAGGCGGAGAGTTCAAGGCGGGGTACCTCGCGAGGTGCCCATGACGCAAGCCATGACGACCAAGGGCGCCAGCCGGGCGCCAGCCCGCGCAGTGTCCTTCTTTCCTCTTTGGTGCAAGGGGAGCAAGCGCAGGCGAGAGCATCAAGCAAAGGCATCCATTTCGGTGCAACAAGACCAAGACCAGTCCAACGGCAGGATGGAGGTCACCATGGAGCCCAAGTCGGCGTCACCACTAGAGCCTTTGACAGGCGAGGACCAACTTTAGTCAGGATAAGTTTACTAGATGTTTCCCTTCAAATTGGCCAATTGTTGGCGCCCTTCCCGCTCAATATTTGGGAAGAGGCCCAGGGCCTTCGCCTATAAATAGGACTAGCCACCCACAAGGTAGAGGCATCTGACAGGCATCTGGATAGGAATCTGGAAATAAGATAGGCAGCTAGAATCAACCCCTCCAAAGGGACAACACCACCACAAGAACAGACCCTCGTGAGGCTGTTCTTCCTTGTATGGTTCATCATCAGCCCAAGAGGCAATCCACCACACCACACACTGGAGTAGGGTATTACACCACAATGGTGTCCTGAACCAGTATAAACCATGTGTCTCTTGTGTTGTTCTTCTCATAGTTTAGATCCTAGCGAATCGGTGAGGAACAGGTAGGTAGAAGGCGAAACCTCCGCGTGAACCCCAGTGTTCGAACCTTAAGGGTCTGCCAGAACCCTAAATCCGACATTTGGCGCGCCAGGTAGGGGCGCTCCGGAATTTGTCTTCCGTCGCCCTGTTCTTCTCCGATCGTCGCTACCATGTCTGACGCACGCCGGGTTCGCGCCGAGCGCCGAGCCGCCCTCGCTTCCCGCGTCGCCCAGACGGCTCCCGTCGGCGGGCGCCCTCGTCGTTCCCCGTCGCCTGCCGTCAACGCCACCACCGGCCCGGCGGGGAACGAGCAGCAAGCATCGTCCCCGCACCCGCCCATGAGGCGAGACGGCCGCACTGCTACGCCCTCGCTCACCCCCGCTGGTTCTTCGTCCCGCGCGCCCCGCCCAGCCATGGAGGCTCGAGCTGCGCTCATCGTGGCAAACGAGATCCTGCTCTACCGCCCCGTCGACGACGTCTACGAAGAATGGCTCGACCGAGTCGCCGAACTCGTACGCGCTGCTGGGGGCTCCGCCGCGCCATCTTTCTCGCTGCACAGCGCCCCGCCATGCGCGGGCAATGAAGCTCCTGGGGCGCCTCAGCCGCCTCCCCCTCAAGAAGGCGCCCTGGCTCCAAGGCGCGCGGCCCCTTGGCGAAACCCGCCCCGTCAGGAACCAGCGCGGCAGGAGCAGAGCTGCCAAGAGGTCCCTCGCCCTCGAGAAGCTGCCCGAGCGCTCCCTGCTCCGGCTCGTCCCGACCACGCTCCTGCTCCAGCACGTCAAGACCCCGCACTGCACCCAGTTGCGGCGCACGGGGACCCGCAGGACCGAGCCCTTCGTCCACCAAGGCCTCCTGTGACCACAGCGGGCTGCCTCGCCTTCACCACCGAGCTACGCACCGTCGCGTGGCCCGGCAAGTTCAAGCCAGACCTGCCTCCTCGCTACGACGGCACGGCTGACCCGGCAGAGTTCCTCCAGCTCTACGAGCTGGGCATCGAGGCTGCCAACGGAGACGAGAAGGTCATGGCGAACTGGTTTCCCATGGCTCTCAAGGACGGGGCCCGCACCTGGCTTCTGAACCTGGCCCCAGGCACGATCTCCTCCTGGGACGAGATGCGCACCCGCTTCATCGCCAACTTCCAGGGTACTCGCAACCGGCCACCTGCCCTGAGCGACATGCGCCTCATCAAGCAGTAACCAAGGGAAACCCTGCAGAAGTACATCCAGCGCTTCAACAACGTGTGCCTCAAGATTCCCAAGGTGACCGAGGAGGCCATCATCTCAGCCTTGTCTGACGGCGTGCGTGACGTCAAAATGAAGGAGGAGCTCGCAATGCATGAAGATCTATGCACTTCCTTGGAGCTGTTCAGCCTGGCGACCAAGTGCGCCAGGGCTGAGGAAGGGTGTCTCTCCCTCCTCGAGTTGCCTGCCGCAGACCCTGAAGAGAAGAAGCCCAAGGCCAAGGACATGAAGCGCAAGGGGGCTGCCGTGCTCGCGGCAGAACCAGACACCAAGCGGGGCAGAGATCAGCCCGAATCCTCCAAGGGCAGTCGGTACTGCGTGTACCACGACCTCCACACCCATAACCCCAATGAATGCCAAGAGCTCCTGGTCGTGCGTGAAGGACGGACTGGCCGGTGTCCCGACCGCAGTGACCAGGGCTACGTACGAAGAGGAGTAAGGAACGCAGGACGCTGGGAAGACCGCGGCCCACGTCAAGGGTGGCACGACCAACCTCGCGAGGATCGCTGGCAGGACCCGCCTCGCGAGGGAGGCTGGAGGGATCAGCCTCGCGAGGATCGCCCGCAAGGTAACGCAGGCCTCCCTCCGCTACCGCCACAGCCAAGGAGAAATGTGGATCGTCATCAGGACAAGGAGGCTGGGGGCTTCCAGGAACCACGTGCGATCGCATGCATCCTAGGCGGAGCCCAAGCCCCAGCCTCTCAGCGCATCTTCAAGCAGTTCGCCCGCGAAGTGAATGCAGTTCTCCCCAAGCTTGAGGCCACGCGCCCTCTCAGGTGGTCGGCGTGTGCCATGACGTTCAGCTCAGCGGATCAGCTCAAGCGCGCGGCCACAGCCGGAGTCCTCTCGATGCTTTGTTCCCCAATCATCAGCAATGTGCTAGTCACCAGGACCCTCATCGATGGCGGAGCAGGGCTCAACGTCCTGTCCGTGGAAGCATTCAACAATCTCCAAGTACCCTACAGTCAGCTTCAGCCAACCAAGCCTTTCTCCGGAGTCACTGACGGCTCCACGGTCCCGATTGGGCAGGTCCGCCTCCCTGTCACCTTCGGGGCACGCGACAACTACCGCACCGAGCTCATCGACTTCGACTTCGCCCACATTCGCCTGCCCTACAATGCCATCCTCGGGTACCCACGCTGGCCAAGTTCATGGCCGTAACCCACCACGGCTACAACGTCCTCAAGATGCCAGGAAATGGCAGTAATCACGGTGCCCTGCAAAGAGAGAGACGCAGTTTGCTCCCTGGAGAGAGCCTTTCAGGCCGCATCACTAGAAGACCCAGATCGTGGAAGCAGGAGGCTTCCCGAGGCCGCCCCCAAGAAGAAGAAGACATCGACCGGCCCAGCCCCTCAGGAGGCAGGACCCTCTGGGCCCGCGCCTGCTCAGGAGGAACCTCCTTCCATCGCATAGGGAAGCGCGCCCGGCACCCGCCTCAGGCAGGGCTCTGGGCTCTCCCCTGGAGGGCCGTCAACCTCGCCAAGGTCACGAGGGAGGCGCTTGGGCACCACGTGGAGGCGTGCTTCGAAGCACGTTTCCATCAAGAAGGAGCAAGGCATGGAGGGCCAAACCCTCAGGAGTTCGTCAGCAAGGCCATTCAGGAGTTACGGGAGTCAAGGGTCATGAGAGGCAGCCGCCGCTTACCCGCTGTGGCCCCCCATCCAGGCGAGGATGGTGGGCTGCGCGTCTGCATCGACATACCAGGGCTCAACCAGGCCGCGCCTCAGGAGCGCCTCTGGCCTTCGCGAGTGGGACGCTGCGAGGGTCCACCTCACAGCTACGTTCGCATGCCTTGCGGCTTGCCGAATGCAGCTTCTACGTACCAGCGCATCATGAGGGCCATCCTAGAGGCTCAAGAGGTCAGGCGTTCCGTAGCCCTGGAGGAGATGGAGACGGTCCGCGAGGAGCCACAAGTGCCTCTGGAGCCTCCCGAGGCCCCAGGGCCTGGGGGCTCGTGAGGATCTGCCCCCGCAGCCCACCGAGTCTGCTGCATCAACACCCCTTCGTCTTCAGCGTCATCAGGTGACATCTTTCTAGTTTCATTTCCAGCTGGGAGCGCCCTCAGGGCTGCATTATTCCTAGGCCGCGTGGGTCCGTCCCCGTGGCATGTATCTCTTATATTTCATGTTCTTAGCTCACTCTGCTGGGGGCGCCCCTCGGGCTGCATTATCCCAAAGCCGCTCGGGTCAGACCCAGTGGCATGTACCCCTCTTGCATTTATCTTAGGGCCATGTTTTCGACCCGTCATGCTTGTTGTTTGGTGCCTGTTCATGGTACCTTTTTCTTCTTGGATGTTGCAAGCTTGCTCGTTAAAGGGGGGTGCCTGAGCATCGCGACTCAGGGTTCCTACCGGCTTTCCGGCCCTCACCCTCTGGTCTGCCCACGGCATCGCACCCCGGCATGCCAGCGACAGCTGAGACCAGCCCGAGAGCCGGGACCCGAGGACGTAGAGTGTCGACATCTAACCCAGCTTGCGCGTTAAAGGGGGGGGTGCCTAAGCATCGCGACTCAGGGCTCCTACCGGCACTCCGGCCCTCACCCTCTGGTCTGCCCACAGCATCGCGCCCCAGCATACCAGCGACGGCTGAGACCAGCCCGAGAGCCGGGACCCGAGGATGCAGATCATCGGCATGTAGCCAAATTTGCAGGAACACACCCCAAGATAAGGCCCAGAGCCAGGCGCAACCCGCCTTGGGGTAGGGCCTCGTGAGTCCCGAGCTGGATCACGGGTGGACCAACACACCTCGCCAGGCCTTTCGTGCCTCGCCACCTCTCCAAGGCAACTAATGGCTAACCGTCGTTTGTCGCGACGAACTCTCGTTTCTTCTATGATGAGCCCGCAGGGTCTCCCCAGGAGCGTCGTCATGCGAGTCCCTCATGGAGTCTTCTTTACTCCCGTCCAAACAAACCGCTTGCGCGTTAAAGGGGGGGTACCTGAGCATCGCGACTCAGGGATCCTACTGGTTCTCTAGCCCTCACCCTCTGGCCTTGTCCATGGCATCGCGACCTGTCATACCAGCGATGGTTGAGACTCGCTTGAGGGCCAGGACCCGAGGACGTAAAGGAGAAAGGGGAGTGGGGGCGAGAGGAGAGAAGCACGTGATGACCTCGCCAAGCAACCCCCTGCCGGCCAAGGCACGGACTTAGCGCCGCACAAGGAAGTATTCCTGACCCTCGAGATAAGTCACTCTCCGGGAACACTAGCTATCGCAGCACCGTCCCCGCACTTAATACAATTCCGTCTTAGCAACGTCGCTCTCCTTTCTCACCGAATGATGGCTGCTTGAGCGCCAAGGGGGACCCCTTGAGCATCGCGACTCAGGGGCTCTTACCGGGCCTCGGGCCGCTCACCTCTTGGCCTTCACCACGACATCACGACCTGGCATACCAGCGACGGCTGAAGCCGCCTGGGGACTGGGACCTGTCGGCGCAGATCACCAAGCCCTCACGAGGTCTGAAAGGAAGAAACTAAGCTAAGACGGAATAACCATTTCGCACTGCTTCATAATGAGGATCATATTGACAAAAGGAGCTACAGACACCTTACAAGCCCCCACGGGGCAAATTCTTGGCTCCTCGCAGGGACAAAAGACACGTATCCTAAGGAGTCCTAACTACAGGAACCGCAGTAGCAGACATCATCATCAACAGTGGGCCACGTGAGGCACGGCGCCAGCCTCATCCAGATCAGAGACGGCGGCGGCCTAACGGGCCCGTCCTGCTCCGAGATCGGCGCAGGCTCGGGGGCTCGTAGCTGTCATCGCTTGTCTCTAGAGTTGCGAAGAGCTCGGCGGAGTCGTTGGATCCTCCGGCACCCCCGCCGCTTGAGGGGCTGCTGGAGGAGCGTGCGGCGGCAGGACTGGTCCTAGCCGCTCCAGAGCTTCTACCGCTGCCTCTGGGACATCACTCCAGCCGGCGCCCTTCTTCGTCGAAGACCTTGAAGAGCATCACGGAAGCGCCATCAAACTCCAGGTGGATCACGAGGGCGCCCCTCGTCCTGCAAACCCGGGCGATCTCGCCCCAGCCCCGGGTCATGAAGACCTTACCTGGAGCGACGACCTCGACATCCGCATCGGTCGCAGGAGTCTGGCAATCGGCATGCTGCAGCCAGAGCCTAAAGGGCCCCCTCAGCGGAATCTCGGATGCGAAGGAAGGGGGAAGGCGAATCCACGATAGAGGAGGCATGGCGGCGTGGAGCACAAACTCTCGGGAGGAGCCCTCGGCGTGAGCTCCAGGAGGGACAACGCGCACCGCCGTGACCCGCCGGTGCAGAGAGCGGCGTCGTCCATGGCGCTCGACATCGGCTCCTGCAGGGCCCTCAAGGTGGGCGTACAAAGGCAGCGGAAACCCTGGCGGCCGTCACTCGCACCAAGGCCTCGACACCTCCTGTCGCGCGCCCTCATCTAGGCGGCAGAGGACCAACCGCTTTTTCGACGGAAGCGGATCCGGACCCTCTCGGGGGGCCTTTCCTTTCTCTTCTGCGGATAACCGGCGGATGGGCGCCATCAGCGTGAGACGGAGCGCTGGAGAAGATGAAGAAGATGAGGAATAGCAGAGGAATATTGACTGGAATGGCTCGCGCCATTCCGTACTTATAGCCAAGGGAGGCCAACCGTCGGCCTCCACGACCGAAGGTAATCATGACAGGTTTTTGCATGTAGGGAGTTGTCAGTTCGTGCAGTTGCCGAGGTGTCATGGGGAAGTGGAGGCGCCCACGTCCAATCAACCGCCACTCGGCGCCCATGGCCGCAGGCTGTTAGGGCCCGCGACGCTTCGCACTTGCCCTTTCACCTCTCTTCTCGGCCAAGTTCGGGCGCGCCTTAGGCCCGGGGGCTACTGTCGGTGTTCTGGGAATGGGGGTCCCCAGACTTGCCTGCCTGCGGCCTGGGGCGTGGCTCAAAGGGGGCCCAACACGGCCCATCTTCATCAACACAAGCTCAAGACCCTCGCGAGGGGCCAAGCCTCGCGGGGCGGATGACAAGGAGCTTCCTCAGGCACGGCCTCATCAGGCTGGCTCACGAGGAGGCGGAGAGTTCAAGGCGGGGTACCTCGCGAGGTGCTTATGACGCAAGCCATGACGACCAAGGGCGCCAGCCGGGTGCCAGCCCGCGCAGTGTCCTTCTTTCCTCTTTGGTGCAAGGGGAGCAAGCACAGACGAGAGCATCAAGCAAAGGCATCCATTTTGGTGCAACAAGACCAAGACCAGTCCAACGGCAGGATGGTGGTCACCTGGAGCCCATGTCGGCGTCACCACCAGAGCCTTTGACAGGCGAGGACCAACTTTAGTCAGGATAAGTGTACTAGATGTTCCCCTTCAAATTGGCCAATTGTTGGCGCCCTTCCCGCTCAATATTTGGGAAGAGGCCCAGGGGCTTCGCCTATAAATAGGACTAGCCACCCACAAGGTAGAGGCATCTGACACGCATCTGGATAGGAATCTGGAGATAAGATAGGTAGCTAGAATCAACCCCTCCAAAGGGACAACACCACCACAAGAACAGACCCTCGCGAGGCTGTTCTTCCTTGTATGGTTCATCATCAGCCCAAGAGGCAATCCACCACGCAACACACTGGAGTAGGGTATTACACCACAATGGTGGCCTGAACCAGTATAAACCCTGTGTCTCTTGTGTTGTTCTTCTCGTAGTTTAGATCCTAGCGATTCGGCGAGGAACAGGTAGGTAGAAGGCGAAACCTCCACGCGCACCCCAGTGTTCGAACCTCAAGGGTCTTCCAGAACCCTAAATCCGACACTTTCTCCTAAACTATTGTTTCAAAACTGGACTAATATTCTACACATTGACATGACATAAGTTTGCTTCATTTAATTGACCTAGTTTAATTGTTCATTAGCCTTGCGCTCCTCCTAGGCTTTGGTTGTGGTGGTTTTTGCTTGACATGTACCTATTCCTCTCATCTTATTCTCTATCTTCCTCTTCATCGTCCTCGTCCTCTTCATCATACTCTTCCTCTTCATCATACTCTTCCTCTTCCTCTTCATTGTCTTCTTCCTCTTCCTCTTCGTCTTCCTCTTCTTCGATTGTGTCTTCATCTTCTCACTACTAGGGAAAAGCCTAGCAGCAGCGCGGGTTTTAGGCCTATCAGTAGCGCGGGCAGGAGCGCTACTGATAAGGTGGTACAGCTAATGCTTAGCAATAGCGTGCCTAGATCCACGCTACTGCTAAATTGACTTAGTAGTAGTGCTTCGTCATAACGGCGCTACTGGTAATTAGTAGTAGGCTTCCCCTTTCCCGCGCTACTACTATTATTTAGTATTTTATTTCTTTTTTATTTCATGTTGTATTCATACACCTTTACACAAGTTTTCATACAACAGGAATTTAGAGATTGTTTTTACATCATAATGAGTTATTACATCACGGGGTGAAAGAACCGTGGACTAGTTTCAAGTGGATGTCCATCCACTTGAAACTAATCTGTGGTTCTTTCACCCAATGATATAATAATATCATCATCATCATCGTATCATTAACAACTTATCATCATAATACATCATTGTCATATAACACCTCAGTATCAAGTACTCCTCATTATCAACTCTAACACATTACCACATAATAAACATATTGTACCTCATAGGACCTATTACATTCGATTAAGACCTACTACATTTTCTAAGGTAAAATAGCAAAAAAGAAGATAGCCCCTGACTCTCCATTATGGAGAATGGAGATTAGCCTGTCTCCAATTCTTGCCTTTCGCTGAATGTTACTTCCAAGAACCTCCTTGCGAATGTCCATACATTTCTTCCATTCTTTGATGAACATGTGTTCACGGGTTATAGAAATCCGATATGCACAGGTGAGCTCCGTAGATTTACCTGGCAGTATGTTCAGAACTGAGAGGCGACCTTGCAGATACATCCGATGAGGCACAGAATCCATCGGGAGTTTCTGTTGAAAAACATAATAATAACTTCGTAGTTAGCAATGATGTACTAGTTTTAGAAGTATGCAAAAGATGCAGGGATGTCGTAATAGTAAAAAATCTTACCAGGGTATCTCCAGAGAAGTTACCATGGTTCAACACATGCACTAGTGGCACGTATTCACCATAATTTGGAGGAGTTCGATAATAGTTATTGTAATTCTCAAGAAGAGTACAAAATGCGATCAGATGATTTTTCTCCTTATACGTTAATTCGGTGCCATCGGTGTAGTGGGTTTTATCTACCATCTTCCGCACAGTCTTTGAAGAATCAAAATAAGCGGTCAATGGAAATAAGCTATCAACTATTTTGAAATAAACAATATAAATTAGTTAATAACTATGTTTGAGAAACTCACATAGCGGTACAATCGGAGGCGTATCAACAAGGACCCAAATGTCCATATTGTCTTGCTTGATGTCAGGATCACCAAGATCCATGGTGACAATCATACCCTCATAAAAACCATACATTTTGCAAAGTGCTTCCCAACTTTGGCAACCAAAATGGGTTACGCTCTGAGCATTGCACATATTTACTTCAAAATCCATATCATGATGGGTCCTTAGGTGTAATTTTTTGTTTCGAAATTTTCATGGTCTTCAAAACCCATCCTCTCCAAGACATAGCGTCTTGCATGGCATGGGATAAGCTAGTCGAATTGTAAAATATGAAAATTAGACGTTGAAATAGTTGAAGTCATGCTTAATTACGAAAAAACACTTGTCATTGTTGCGTACTGTTTCACAATCGAAGGTCTCCTCGAGCTTAATGTTGAAGCGCCGATCTTTGTCCAGCTCAACGAACCTGTCGCACATACCTCGATCATCGTGGCACCAGCTACACTCCCCCGGGAGACTGTCATCGTCCGAGTATGACATTTCCTACGTTCATAATTCAAAGATTAAACTTGTACATATTCTAGCACAAGTCATGCCAGAATTCACGAAAAAATCCGGCATGACCTTTGCTAAAAAAGGACATATCGAGCGCCTGAAATTTGCCGGAACGGAAATTAATCAACACTCGGGTAAAACATAGGCCACTCGGAGATGTAAACTGAACATGAACGACCACTTGGGCAACCACATATCCTATTTAAGCAACAACACAAGATATACAATGATATTTGGCTGGTCTCACCTCGATGTCGGAGGGGGTCGGTGGCTGGGACGACGGCGGGGATGTCGGAGGGGGTCGGTGACGGGGACGATGGCGGGGATGTCGGAGGGGGTCGGTGACGGGGACGACGGTGGTCACCTAAAACCATATAAGTTATCACTAATACATCCTGAATAATTGCTTAAACTAAAAAATAACAACAAATATGACATGTTCAACTAGTTTTATTAATTCAACTGGTTCTTACTAAATATAAACTTACTATAAATAGATAAAAACTAGTTCTTTCTAAAACTAAAGTAGTTCAACTAGTTATATTAATTATCTTACTAAAAATACATTAGTTCTATTAATTCAACTAGTTCAACTAGTTTATTAATTTACTTACTAAACTAGTCAACTACAACTAAAGTAGTTCAACTACAACTAAAGTAGTTCAACTACAACTACTAGTAATTAACATCTACTACTACTAAAAATCTAGTACTAACTAAGCAACATCTAGTACTAGCTATGAACCCTAAATTAACATCTACAACTACTAAATCTAGTACTAACTAGTGGCAGGGGGTGGGGGGCGACGGAGAGGTAGCTAGGGGCGGCGAGGTTAAGGGCGGTGGGAGGAGGGCTGCCGGCGGAGGAGGGAGGAGGGGCGGCCGCAGGCGAAGGGAGGAGGGCGGCGGCGGAGGAGGGAGGGGCGGCCGCAGGCAGAGGGGGGATGTGCCAGGAGGAGGGAGGAGGGACGGAAAGAGGGGAGTACCTCGGCGGCGGACGGACGAAGGCGGCGGTGGCGGCGACGCACGACGACGATTATCGACACAGGGGGGGGGCGAGAATGAGAGTGTGAGTGAGGGCCGGTCGTGCGCGTGGGGATAAGGTAGGGATAGCTGTAGCACGTTTATGAAAACGCGCTACAGCTAATCTGAATAGCAGTAGCGCTTTGCACATAAACCGCTATTGCTAAGTGTTATATACAAAAAATACGTCAATGCAAAAATACATTGGCCATCAATGATCTTTTTGTGTACAATCTGAATTGTCAATATGAGTCCTCTCCGGTAGGAACCGGAGAGGACTCATATTACGGCCATAAATTTTACACATAGAGTTCAGTGAAGACCAACTGGTTGTGGTAGTTTCAGAAATAACATATTTAAGGTGGTGAACACCCTATTCACGGAGCGAGGTGGGACTAAACTTGTGGGCTGATCTTAGCAGTAGCGGTTTTCCTATAAGCGCGCTGCTGCTAACTTCTATAGCAGTAGCGCTGGTCAACATAGTGCGCTACTGCTAT
>NC_041383.1:366247408-366317575 GCF_002162155.2 Triticum dicoccoides
GGGGGGGCGAGGTCATGGCAATTATAGCAGTAGCGCGGTTTGTGGTGGACGCACTAGTGCTATTTTCCTGTCAGCAGCGCGTTTCGCTAACACGCGCTGCTGCTAAATAGCAGTAGCGTGGTATTTTGGGGAGCGCTGCTGGTAAGATTCCGTGTATAGGATTTTCCCTAGCAGTGTCTTTTTCCTCTTCATCTTCCACCACTTTCTTGTTGCTGGCTCTAGGTTTTGCTTTCTGTTTCTTCTCTGGCTTTTTGCTTGTATTTTCAACATCTGCTTGTTTCGGGCATGTTCTTGCATTATGTGGTTCATACTGCTTGCATATGCTACAAAGCCTGCTGGTTGCTTTTTGCGGGTGTGGTCCCTTCTTTTGTTCTATAACTTTGGGATACTGTTTTTGAACTTTGGGTTGCTTGACCTCCTCGGCATCGTTTCTTTCCAAGAGTTTTGGACAGGTCAGCTTGTTGTGTCCCTCAACCTGGTTGCACACACTACATTTCCTGTGTCCAAGTGGCGCTCCGTTCTGATCGAGCATGACGACTCTTCCTGCAGGTGGTGCCTTATTTGAGCTCTCTTGTCACTTTTCTTTGCTGTAGAAATTTCTTCCTACCCTTTGTTTCAGAGTACAGCGGCAGTTTCATCGTCTCTTGCTGGCGCTGCTCCATTGATTGGTCAACAACCTGCTTGCATTGGTTTGCATGAGCAGCAGCGTTTAGCATTTCAGCTGCATAATAATGAAGGTCATCTTCAATTTCAACATCCTCTTGAGCCATCCTTTCGTCAGCGTCCGCTCGATTTGCTGAATGTACTGCATCAAGCTCTTCCACGAGCCTCTTGAGAACATAGTAGGCTTTGTCCTATTGTTAGTGACATCTCATCGCTTTCTTGTTAACCATCAAATTTAGTTGCAGCAAGATGTCTTGCTTCGATAGTCTTGAGCTGCCATCCAAGGCGGTTGTGTTGTAGTCCCTTGTATCAAAGCTTGGCTGTGATTTTGCAGTCTTTGTGTACCATTTGAGGATATACTTGTTTGGAAATTTGTCAGGCTTCAGGTAGTCCAGTATGTTCATGATGTGAAGATAGAATAGGCCTGCATTTTTGCGTGAATGCAGAATACATAGTTTGTGAGCCAGCAATGAGTTTCACATATTTTGATATGATACTACTAGTTTAGCTATTTAGTGAGTTTGTTTTTCCCCTTACCTGTGTGTGTCCAAATCTTGCATTCGCACTCGTATATTTCATTCTTTGGGTAAGCTACAACCTGGAATTCATGCTTTGACCAGGAAAATCTTTCTTCATCATCATGGCCTGCCTTGATGTGGTAGTACACAAGGTACTTAGTGGGCTCTGCTGTAGGCTTTGCGCGAAATAGCGTGGCTTTTCTCATCCTAGTCCTCATCTCGGTGTACACAACTCTCGTGTACTTGATAGACATGTCTTCCTTGTAGCCGTAGGTTGTTTTTGTCACAGGATTGGTCTGCACATGTCAAAAAATAAGATATTAGTAGAAGCAGAGTCATGGGTTTCATTTATTTAAATTCAAAGTGCACATGTTTGAAGGAAAACACAATATGATGGGGTTCTTTTTTGTGTGTGTGTTCATACCATGCTGGTCATTGTTTGCTTGTTCTCCTTCTGTATCTGAGTTTGTATGCAAGCATTTACCCGCCTAGCAAACTTGTGTAGGTTCTGGGTCCCCTTGACAAACCCTCTCTTGAGCACGTGGTTCATGCTCTCGCTACGTTGTGTGGAAGTCATTCTGGCACAGAAAATGTTCTTGTAATATGCTGAAATCCACATTTTCCTATCATTTCGGAGCTGCATCATCATCTGGTCGTTCTCCAGGTTGTACTAGTGCACGAGTTCAGCCCAGGCAGTTTCAAACTCCATTGGCATCAGCGGCCAGTTTAATATAGCTGTGAACTCCCCTTTGAATGTTTTATACTTTTGGTACAGCAACGCGAGGTATTCCTTGTACTTCTTCAGGATGTGCCAACGGCATAGCTTGTGGACGGTGTTTTGGAAGGATTGTGGTATAGCTTTCGTCATCGACGGGCACTGGTCTGCATGAATTAAAAAAATGAAACTTGGTTCTTTTTTTCGGTGATGGTGAACTTATGTTGTACAAGTACTTGAATTTCACATGCAGCAATATGACTATCTAAACATGGCATATGTATTTTTCTTACAACAGTGTTCTTGAACTTCTGTGGTACCAGTGCTTGAACTTCACATAAATAACTATATTTTTCTGAACATGTTACATATTTTTTTCTTGCAGCTTTTTGTCCTTGAACTTCTATGATTCCTGTAATTGAACTTCACATTCATGACTAATTTTTTCTAAACATGTGACAGATAATTTTGCTTTCTTGTAATGTTAGTTGGACTTATATGCTAATAGTGGTTGAACTGCTTGTTGTATATTATTTTCAGATAAAACCAAATATACCCAAGACAGACCCATAGACTGAAAAGATGATGAAACTTGCACGGTTTTTTTTGAACTCACCTGTTAGAATGCAAGTTGGGTGCTTGTTGTTCATGCACCCTACAAATGTATCAAACATCCACTTGAATGACTTTGCATCTTCATCTCTGATAAGGGCAACAACAAATACTGTTGACTGCACGTGATGGTTTGTTCCAACAAACACTCCTAGAGGCATATGAAATCTGTTGGTTTTGTAAGTTGTGTCAAAGGTTACGCAATTGCCAAAGTCTAGATATGCTCCTCGGCAGCTTGCATTGGACCAGAAATTTTTTTGATTGACATGTCCTTGTCTACTTGTATGTCATAGAAAAACTCATCATTGATTGCCTTCATGTCCTTGAAGAATGAACCAAGTTTCAACACATCATCCAAATCATCTTTCCTTGCATTAATGGCTTTCCTGCAAATTAGATGCAAACATTCATTTTGTTATTTTTGCTAGCAAAGGGTTGTGACTCAGGATGCTATGTGCATTGCAGTATGTGGATGTTTGAATACTCACTGGTTTAGTAAGTCTCGTCTGGTCATGCTTAGGAAGTAGCTTCCATCTTCATTTTCAGATAGCATGGACATGATTGTTGTGTTCTTGACATCATGGTACTACAGGAGTTTTACGTACTCCAAAATAGTGGGGTCATAATTCTTGTGTGAGTGCAAGAATACCAGCATGTCATCCGTTTTCATGAGTTGGTGACTATGATTGTACTCAATGTCCACTGCCACGCATGTGTTATCCTCCTGCACCTTCACCATCATTCTGGCATTGCAGCCTATCCTCTGCGATGTTTTGTTTCGCTACCTGTCAGCCTCTGAAACAGAAGTGGTGTGTTTCCCTTGGAAGGCGCAAACAAAATACTTGTGATTGTCATTCCCTCCCGTCTTCCTGATTCCAAAACCAGCGTGTCTGGCGTATCTATTATAAAATTCCCTTGCTTTCTCTACATCTTGGAATTGCATCTTTAGTCTTGGTATTAGATAATCCGGGAGATCCGGCATCTGCAGAAAAAGAAAAAATTATCCAAACGACACGTTAAAATGCAGTTTATGAACTTGTTATCCTGGAGGGAGCCGAAAATTTGCAGATAATACAAGATGCGTATATAAATATTTTTTGTTTCACTTACGTGCGTGTAAGATCGCAACTCCACCGGAGTGTGCTGATGTCCCTCTGGGATGTGGCAAGGTGGAGTAATCATAGCAGGATGCAGGAGTGGATCACGGGGAGGAAGGAGGGCTGAAGATGGCCTCTCTCTTGTTTGCGTCCTTTTTGCTTGAGGTGGTTGTGGAGGTATTGCAATCCTGGTATTGGTTTGCTCTTTTGTTTTGTGAAGCAATCCATCTACCTTATGTCCCATACAATTCTGACTTGTAGCAGCAGCAGCAGGATCCAATGGTGGTAGTGTGCAGATCACTCTCCTCCATGTGTGTGTTCCTGTTTGATTTGTCCTGGGATCATATTTAGTTTCTTCCGTTTGGTGTTGACGAGGAACACCATGATAACCTCCATAGTTACACGCAGGACTTGAGCTAACCCCCTCCTCCATTGGCGTGCTTGAGAGTCTCCTCGTGGATACAAAGAATCTGCGGTGGATTTCCGGCGTCACCCAATTAGGTGGAGCCGCAAAGTTGTGCCGATAGGGCTGTGACCCAGCATCTTGGAAGTCTCCATGTGCTTCGGGTGTCATCCATTTTTGGTCTAGAGCAGGTTGGCAATGTTGTTGGTGCGTTTGAGGGGTGGCCCATTGAGGGGGTGGTGCAACGCGTACGGGCTTGGGATTGAGTACTTGCTGCTGGGAACTTCTGAGCTTCTTCATGCGTCTCTCGTCTTCCTGTCATAAAAAAATGTTTATTAGCACACAAGTTACATCTGCCTATACATTTCTAACTAAACTTAGCATTATTCATAGCCTGAACTTCACATGGCTTTTCACATGTGAAGTTCAGGCAGATTTACTACTATTTTGTAGCCTGGACTGATGCTCACAGACTACCTGAACTTCACATGGCTGTAAGCAGGCAGATTTACTACTTTTTTTGTAGCTTGGAGTGATGCTCATAGACTACCTGAACTTCACATGGATGTGAGCAGGCAGATTTACAGCCATGTGAAGTTCAGGCAAATTTACTACTATTTGCATCCTGGACTGATGCTCACAGACTACCTGAACTTCACACTGACGTAAGCAGGCAGATTTACTACTTTTTTTGTAGCCTGGACTGATGCTCACAAACTACCTGAACTTCACATGGATGTAAGCAAGCAGATTTTAAAAAAGCTTTTGTATCATGGACTGATGCTACACATTACCTGAACTTCACATGGCTGTCAGAAAATAACAAGCAGAGGGAAGAAGTTCAACCATACCCTGGCTAGAAGTTTGGCCAACCTTTTTCCAGTATATGATAGGCCACCTTGTGAGCAATTTGTCGGAGAGCTAGGACAGGAACCGCATGGCAATCCATGTCTTGCATAGGGCGCGAAGTTCATCTGCACGAAGCAAGAAGGTCAGGCAAAGGAAGATTGAAGAAGAAGGCGACAAGTGGGAGGAAGTTCATGTACCTTTGCTGGATTTGAAGGCGCCACCGATGCCGCCTCCGCCGCAGAGTTGCCCCGTTGGCCGCGCCGTTCGCCGTAACTTCCATCGGGGCCGTCATCTACTCTGCCAAGGCATCGGGCTATGAGGATGGAAGGAGGATGCGGCTTTGCCTTGGCCAGTTCAAAAATAATTCCCCAATAATCATTCTTCCTTTCTGCCCTAAATGGCACTTTGTGAAGGAAGTGTCATTTATATTTTTCCTAGTGGCTCCCAACCTTTTTGGGCATGTTTATATGTCCAAATAATTCCCCCATCACAAGTTCAAATTTATTTGCCTAGCCAATCTTCCTTAGTGAATTTTCAATGTTTCTGTCAGACAGAAGGCTTTGTGAAGGAAGTACTAGCTAGGAGTATCCAAATAAGTTGAACTTTTTTACACTCCTTAATGTGCTCATATTAAACCCCTTAACCCATTTTCAGCCCCATCCAATCAACTATGTGAGTACAGGAGCAAATCTTTGATTCTGGCCTTATTTTCAGGTTGTGAAGCAAGTGTATTTTATATTGCTTCAAAAATCCTGATAAATTACCAGATCATTCTTATACCCATAAAACATCTCTCCACCCAATTTGTCGTCATTTCATTGATCCATTTGATAACCAATATTATTCCAAGTTTCTGGTCAGCAGAGATGTTTGTGAAGGAAGTACCAGTTTGGCTTTGCCAAATGGTATGAGACTTTTTGTGCATCTTCATAAGACCAAATGACCCAGCTTTGCCCAATATTAGCCCAAGTTTACACTCCATGTGAGTGCACCAACATGATCTTCATTTCTGACTAGATTATGTGGTTGTTAAGCAACTACATTAAATATTTATCCAAATCTCCTCAAACTTACCAGGATGAAAGTCCTTCTTTACCTCAACCTAGCAGACAACTTAATTGCTCCCAAAACCCTTCCTATTGATCACCAGTGCTCACCCAAGTTTACTGCAATAAACTTCAGAGATCACTAACCAGTTAACTGTAGCTGTTTTAACCAAACTACCACATCAGTTAAGACCACCCTTCGAAGGACTTACCACTAGACAACATTTGCCAGCCATTTGGCCCCTCTTGATGCCAGTGCACGTGGTGACCACGACAATGGCGTGCCTATGCACGCGCTCTGTGTGCAGTGGCCGCGTCCAGTGGCTGTTTGTGCTGGACCCCTCCTCCTCTCATCGTCTTCGCGCTCGTGAGCGTGTCTACCAGCTGGCCCATGTCGTCGCCGTCCCCCTGAACTCATCTCCCTCTCCCGAAGCCTCCTCGTCGGCGCTCGTCGCCGCTTGCCCACGGGAGCTCTGTGGACGACAGCGCATTAAGGGCGCCCGACCTCTTCCTCTGCCCCTCCCCTCCACCTCTTCTGCCCGTGAGCTCTATGGCTCGTCCGCATCCCCTTCGTCGCGTTCCCCGTGCCCTCCCATGCTCGCTGGCTGTCGCCAAAGCTTCGGCCAGACGTGCCCGGCGACACCCGAGGTCGTGCCCCTCGCCCCCCCCTACAAATGGCCTCCCCCGAGCCCTTCGAGCTCACCAGCAGCCCCTGCACATCCTAGCTACCTCCCCAGCCTCTCATTTGAGCTCTAGGAGCTCTCTTTCCCTCCCCTCGTTGCCACGGTCATCACCGGCCACCGCTCAAATTCGAGCGCTCCAGCCCCTGCCTCTCCACATAGCCACCACCAGTGAGATCTCCTCACTCCGGTGACCATTCCCATGCCCTTTCCCCCTAGCTGGAGCTCCATTTTCCGCGAGCCCATCTCCACCCATAGCTCCCCTCCGCCATGGCCCCTGTCCTCATCAACCTCGGGGTCCCCGGCGACAGCGCCACCCCCAGGTGGATGCACCTCTTCGCCTCAAGCTCTCCGGTAGCCCGGGCGCCAAAAACAGTGGCCAGAGCAGCCGGGGGTCGTCGCCGGAGTGCCCTGCCTCCTCTGGCGCTCGGGCGACCGCGGGGTGGACGAAGAAGACAAGGCCAGGTGGGCCCCACGACTCCCTCGACCCCACTGGTTAGCCGCATAGCGCGTTAACCCCGCGGGTCCAGCGTGGATGAGTGGCGGGCCCCACCTATGTGGGACCCGCACGATAGCGTTGACTAGCCCTCGCCACGTCAGATAAGTGATAGCGCATTTCCATTTTATGTTTTCGCTAACCGAAAGCGTATTTCTAGCTTTGTGTTTCTGCCTTATCCACTCAGGGACCCGACTGTGAATATTATTTTTGTAGAAAAGTCCCTGAACTTCAATCCCTCATAACTTTTTAACGTTAGCTCCAAATCAGGTGAAACAAACGCTCACTTCTTCATTTCGTCGAGCCCTTTCTGTTGGGGTCACTTTAATTATGTTTTGGCATACTGAAAATGACCATTATGCCCTTGCCCTTAATCAGCCCCCTCCGAGAGAGAACGATTTCCGGTGATACATTTCCGCAAACTTCTTGCACTTTCTCCCGGTGATTCCTCCCACCCCAGGCAAGCCACACCCTCCATTCGCATGATTGCAATGTCGTGACATGGTTTCACTTATTTGAACTTGTTTAAAACATTGTTTTAGCTACTTGAGATTTGTGCATGGCATTTTCTTGGAGTAGTATTTTGATCTTGTGGTTGCCATGCTATTGTTTGGATTACTAGGAGTTATGTGTGTAGTTGATGAGTATCATGTTGCCATTGGAGTATTTGTGGATGATATTATGATTGTTTCATGATCATATCTATTAGTATGTTTTGGAGTATTACTTTGGATATCATTCTACCTTTGGATTATTAGTGGTTAGTATGAATATTTTCATGAAGCTAGTTGATGTTCTGTTGCTTGGAGTATTATTTTCGGAGATGATGGTTACATGTGGATCTTATCTAGATAGCTTTATTCTTGTTATCGGAGTAGTAGGATTATTGTTTCGGATTCATCATGATAGTAGTGTTATGCTATCCTCGGAGTATTTTGAGATGATGATATTATGCTTGGGTTTTTTGTTGGATATTGCTATGACTTGGATTATAGTTTGATTTGACATCGGAGTATCAGTTATCATGGTTATATTTTTGGGGATAAATTCCGTCAGTAAGTTTGTCAGGTGCCGCCTAATCGAACTTTTCTAGTGCAGCCACATTTGCCGGTATGGGACGGCCCTAATGCGATCTATTGTCGTGCCTCTCGCCGGTGCCTCTAACGAGGGAAGGTTATGGGCGCGCGCTACCCCAATCAGGTAGGCGGACATAAGCCTTGTGTGCCCATTGTTTGAGTTTTTTTGGATCCGTGTCCCCGTGTGGGACGGGCCACGACGGTGGTCGATGTGTCTTGAGGTAGACACGGGGCCACCCATGACTTAGCCCAGTGGGGAGTGAGTCTGATTGGCCGGGAGAGTGTCATGGCAGTAGATCGGTTTTGTCAGAACGCCATTGGTCCACCCGAATGGGAGTGCGAGGCCATGGGTTCTGTGGTGTAGGTACAATGCGCTACCTCTATAGAGTGTGTGTTTAATCTATCGATATCTGCGTCTTCGGTCATGGGCATGGGTTCGTACTAGGGTACACCGTTTGATCAACACTCACATGACGAAATGACTTATAGGTGATGGATATGTGGATATTTAGAGCAGTACAGATTGGCCAACTATTGGTTGGGTTGTGATCGCCGTAAGGAACACGGGCCATTCATTGGTCGGGTTGTGATCGTCGTAAGGATCATGGGCCATTTATTGGTTAGGTTGTGATCGCCGTAAGGATCACGGTTACAGTTTGGTTTTTGTCACGAGGTGATTGAGATGGTATATTGCTTGTCTGGTTGTGACACTCCAAAATTTTTGTGGTTTTGGTTTTCAGAAAGAGCCTTGCTTGGTTTGAAGAAGGTCATTTAAACCCTTCTTAAAAAACCTCTCTTTTAAGTTTGCCCTCTAAAAATCTTTTCTTGGATCTAGTTTCTTCTAAAAGGAAAACCTTTTTGGTTTTGGGCTTTTATTTGAGTTTTGATCCATTCTTGTTTTACCATGCCTCTTATGGTAAAACTCCCCCAAAACCCCTCCTTCCACTTTGGTACAACCCAAACATTCTGTCCAAACTAATAAAATCCATTTTTGGGTTTTATTCCAATTATTTCTTTTCCCAAAATAATTATGTCCTTTCTTTTGAGCCTAGGTGATTTGCAAAGCAAGTACCTAAATACCTTTGCTCTTTGATCTCAATTCAACTCCTCTGGATGGTCCTTGGTACCCACAGCCTAGAATCATCAAGATCTACTCTTCTTCTTTTCAAAATTTTCAAATTTCACCCTCTGCAAGTTTGGACCAGATTTGTCAAATTTGGTGAAATTCATATCTCCACTCCTCCAAATATTCCACCAAAATTCAGGCAACCTCTAGTTTCAATGAGAAACCACTCCACCAAAAACCAGCTCCAGGAAAAATCCCTACATGCCAAAATCATTCTGTCGAACACTTGGCATGCACTATTACTGTTCATATTCAGTAAATTCAGAGATTCAGTGTCGTTTCTTCGTCAGTAGTTTCAGTCACATGTGAACTGTGCATTTGGCTCGTTGCTCACAGCCCCTCCCTCTTGTCCGGAGCACCACACGAGCGCTTGGCGCGTTCCTGGCGTTGGTGGCGCCATGGCCCGCCTGCGCCGGTGTGTCTTGCGGCGGCAGAACCACCTTAACGGCCGACAGGGGGCAACCCTGCAGCATAACGCCGTTCGGCGCCGTCCAATCCTCCTGAGAGCTCCGCATGGCCACCTCCTTGCCAGCGCACGCATGCAGCACCGTCGCCGTGGCCTGGTAGGCGCAGAGCGCGTTCTCTGCCGCCGACGTGCCGTGCGGCCGTTCCGTCGAGGACAGGCCGTAACCCTCCCTCCCTTGCTGAGTTGGACACTGGGATGGCACCAGTGCTTCACCTAGATGATGCTCAAGCCCCTAAGCCGACCGTTCACCCACAGCGCTGCCGTAATCGCCCGCCGGACTTATCCGTTCACGGCAACCGCCTCGGGCCGGCTATATATAGCCCCCCTGAGCTTGCTCTCGCCCCCGCACAACTCCACCACCTCACCAGACCCCGCCTAGCCATTGGAAGAGCCTCGAGGGGCCCTTCTTCCTCAACTCCGGCCACCTCCGTCCGCCTCGGGCTCCGGCAACGTTCTCTCCGGTGAGAACTCCTCCGCCGCCCTACTCTCGCCCGTAGCCTCATACCACCTCCAGAAGGCTAACCCCCACTTCAATTTGACCCCCGCAGCTCTCTTCGGCAAGACCCATGACCACCCGAACCACCGTCCGCCGGAGCAAGGGCCGCCGTCGACATAGTGCTCGCCGGCGACCACCACCACCACCCATCGACACGGAAAGGTGCACTGAGCACGAAGGTAACCCCCGATCACCTTGCCTCACCGTGGATCGCCGTCGGCGACCACCACAACTCTCGGGCACCGCCGCGCCCTGTTTCCCTCGTTTGAAAATTCAAACCTGACGGCTGGAGCCCGCCTGTCAGCCTCTCAGTCTTTTCTTTTAAACGAATCATTTTATGGACTTTTTTGTTTCATTACAGATGGGTCCTTGGACCAAAACTCTTTTTCTGTCATCTTTCTTTTTCTGTCTAGTTTTTTGTCATATTTATTTGAAAAATATTTGGAACATTTTTCTGTACACTCACGGTATTTACGTTACGTACATATTTATTTTATACCGTAGATAGCGAAGGAGGTGACGGAGCTGCGAACTTCACCCAGTTAGGCTCCGACTACTCCGAACCAGGCAAGCATGTTTGAACTCTTTATATGATGAGTGGTTGTTTCATGTTTGCATTTTTGTATAGTCATGGCATGTTTATGAACATTTCTTTGAATGTTATATTTCATGCACATAAGTGGAATGTAAGTTTCGGAAAGCATTATGTTGTTGGATACATATTTGCATGGCCATGTGATGGCATGAGGATGGGTAAGATGGCAGTGTTGTGACATGCCAGTCTTATGCCAGATTATTTGACTTCCGTGTCATCGTGAAACAAATCACAATCCCATTCATTCCTTCCTGTACCGTCACATGTTTTCCGAAAGGAATATGGCTTAGTAAGTTTCGTTTTCCTGGTACACACCAAATAGAGAGGCCGGGATGAGGGTTCCATGGCCCTGGATTAAAGCCCGTCATCCGGTCAGGGGGCATGGGTGTTTCCGGTTGGGACCGAGAGGGGGGCACCCCTTAGAGCGCGTGTATAGAAATTTGATCCCATGCTATTCAAGGTTGTGACCTCCCTGTCTCAAAGTTTTTCTTGGACGTTGTCTCGGGTGATTCCTGCATCGTGAGGTGAAATGGGTGTGTACTAGTTAAATGTGTTTCTACTGAAATACCGTAAACGGAACTAGTCCTTCGTGACTACAGAAATCTGTTGGCTGTGGTCAGTTAGTACAAACTCTGCAGAGTCTCAAATTCTTTAAATCATCTTGTACTTGTCCAAGTACTGTATTCATCTTATCTTGTCAGATATCAGCCTCAATGACAAAACTCCGGTGGACTACATGTGTGTAAATCCGGTTAAAAGACTATTCTTGTGGATGGACTAACCTGTTATTTACATTTGATATAAGCCCTTTCTGCGATGTCGCTCAGACATCCGACTATGACATACTTGTTATTTACTTTTGTTATAAAGCCCTTTCTGTGATGTCGCTCAGATGTCCGACTATGGAATTTCTTTTACAAGCCCTGTTTGTGACGTCGCTCAGATGTTCGATTGTGGCATTTCTTTTATAAGCCCTGTTTGTGACGTCACTCAGATGTCCGACTGTGGCATTTCTTTTACAAGCCCTGTCTATGACGTCGCTCAGATGTCCGACTGTGGCATTTCTTTTACAAGCCCTGTCTGTGACGTCGCTCAGATGTCCGACTGTGGCACTTCTTTTATAAGCCCTGTCTGTGACGTCGCTCAGATGTCCGACTGTGGCATATCTTTTATACGCCCTGTCTGTGACGTCGCTCAGATGTCCGACTGTGGTATTTCTTTTAAGCCCTTTATGTGGTGTCGGTTAGACGCCCGACTGCGGCATTTCTTTTAAGCCCTTTATGTGGTGTCGCTTAGACGCCCGACTGCGGCATGAATTTTATTTGTTTACCTTTTGAGGCGTCGCTCCAGACACCCGATCGGTTTTCAGTTATTTATTCTTATTTATCAAGTCAGGCAATAATATTATTGTTGGGATAAGCATCATTATTTTTATTCATGACACATTCATGCATTCATTTATTATATCTTTTGTCCGAACTGTCTTGCGAGTACTTTCAAAGTACTCACTTGGCTTGTTGATTTGGCCAGATGTTGATGAAGGCGATCTCATGGATGAAGAGTTTGATAGCGAATCTGACACATAGAGGAGTCCCAGTCAGTCCCGTGCGATCCTGTTTTGGTCACTGTATTATCAGCTTCCGCAACCCCAGAAATAAATTCATCGAGCCTCACCTCGACGCTCGATGAGCTGCCAGTTAGGAGTCAAGTTATCCACCACCACGTTTTACCTCGAGCTAGTAGCATGCCACCACACCCCTGTGTCATAATCGCCCTTATGTAAGATATTGGCGAGTTTGTAATAATTTGTTGAGCAGCCTCAGCTCAACCCAGTAATATATTTAATGCTACTGGTCCTCTGTTCATCAAGTATTTGTCTACCAGTGAGGATGACTTTTCCTATACTGGGATCTAAAGATCGATTTTCTCAATAATTATTTTTATTGAAAAACCGGTCGTGACAGACGTGGTAACCAGAGCCAGGCTGACTGTAGGAAGCCACTAGGTGCGATCGCTAATTGGTTATTAGCATGATAGAGTTTATTCATGTTTTTACAAATGTAGTCATTTTTTTGACAGTCAGCATAAAATTTATGATCTGATCATTCAGAATTTTTGCCTACTTTTGTAGATGGCCGGCAACGACTGCGAGTCTCAAATGTTCGCCAACGTGCCTGAGGGGTTCGTCAAACTCCTCTCCTTCATCGTTCAGGTTGCGATGGGGCCATCCGTGCGCCCAGTCTTCACACTTTATCCACACAAGATCAACGACTGTCTGACCATGCACCAGGCCGCGGTGCAATTCAGGGGAGGGCGTGCTAAGTTACGCCGCTTCCGATTCTTGGGGAGAGCCATGCCTACTGAGAGGCATGCTATGCAGATGGGTGCCCGCGAGGCGATAGCTCGTCTTCGGGATGTCCTTCCTGCAATGAAGACCCGTCGCTACCGCTACCTTCCACGCCACGTGCCATACACCTGTCACTACTCTTTCTCTTGCCCTAGAGGAGAGCGAGACGAGGCCTTTGAGATGCTTGTCGAGTACCTCCGAGCCCTGGAGGCAGCCTTCGACAGCATGGTGGACGACCTCGTAGCTGCCCGCATGGACTCAGTTCATGGCTATGCTGCTAACAGGAGGGAACTCCTACACACCGCTCCACCGCTGACTTTTATCTCGTCCTCAGCTTCTCATTCGCCTACCATTCTCGCCACTGCTCGTCGTTTGCCTACCACTAAGGAATTTAACCAAGCTATTGCACCCACTCCCGTTCGCACTGCACCACTTTTTGCACCCACTCCCATACGTGCTACTCCACCTATTCCGCCCACTCTTATTCAGGTTACTCCGCCTATGGCACCTGCTCCATCAGCTCAGCGCAGCGTTCCTCGTCTGGAACCTATTAGCGAGGAGGAAGTTGATTCCCCAGCGTCACTGCGTCTCACCCTCGGCAGGCCAAGGGAGATCCTGACCATCTCCGACTGAGTACGCGTAGACGCCATGCGATGTACCGACTTGTGTAATATGTTTATATGTACATAGGTTGTGAGAAGTAGCCTGTTTGCGCATCATGTAGGATCTGGTGAAGTGCACTAGTCTAATAACATGTCAGGATTATGTACGCATATCCTGAGTGATGTAATGTATAATTATGCTTGCGTGTAAGATACTTAATAGTCATTCTCCGCGCGTAACCGTGTATTTTCAAAAATGTCCTGGAGTTTTAAAATTTTCTTTGTGTGTGATTTTATTGACTTATGCGACTCTCTTTCTTGTCTTACGAGTTTCACAAAATATATCCCCAGAGTGAAAGATGTCTCGTCCTTGGACGCGCTCCATGCCAAATCAGCCAGAGGAAAATTATGGCACACCGCAAAACCACAATTTCACTCAGGGACAAACAAGTCAACAGGACAGTGAAACAGCATTTACCCAAGTGTGTCGTCTGTATGAGCAGAGTCAGCAACAACACCAGGAAATGATGAACCAATTCATCAACATGGGAAGTAACCGTGGTCAGTATCAACAGCAATCCAAATTATCTGAGTTACAGAAGACACGTCCTCCAACATTTTCTCACACTGACAAGCCTCTTGAGGCCGACGACTGGCTTCGAGACATGAAGAGAAAATTAATTACTGCACAGTGTTTAGACCGTGAAAAAGTATTGTATGCACCTCATTATCTCACCGGAGCAGCCGCATCGTGGTGGGAAAACTTCCTGCACATGCACCCCAACGAAAATGAAATAACCTGGGAGGATTTCAAAGAAGGTTTTCATGGGGCACACATTCCTAAGAGTGTTATGAAAATCAAGAAGAGAGAATTTGATGACCTCAAGCAAAGGACCATGACAGTGTTAGAATACAACAGCCAATTTACTCTGCTGTCTCGCTACGCCAATGAAGAGCGCATGACTGAGAGCAAGAAGATGGAAAAATTCTTGGAAGGCCTGGCACCCGCCCTTAAATGCCAGCTGGTTGTGCATACCTTCTCAGATTTTAAAACACTGGTGGATAAGGCCATTACTCTGGAAAATGAGCGACGTAGCCTGGAAGATTTCTGCAAACGCAAAAGGGACCAGACTAATTTTGTTCGCAACCCTAGAAGCAAGACGGAATTTCATAAGGGTGGAATACACAAAATCCCGACGGATAATTCACGCCCAATCAAGAATTTCCATGCAAGAGACAAGGAGTTCACCTATCGCCCAGGCATTACTTGTTACGCTTGTGGAGAAGAAGGGCACTATGCCAAGCAGTGCCCCAGGCCAAGGAACTCAACCCCGAAGCCCAATAATGGTGGCAATAATTCAGCGCCAAAGCGAAGCAATTTCAACACCAATAACAACCACCGGAAAGGTCCCCTGAACCACATGACCCGAGAGGAAGCACAGAACGCCTCAGATATCGTACTCGGTACGTACCCCGTCAACACAATACCTGCCATGGTTTTGTTTGATTCTGGAGCTTCTCACTCATTCATTTCGAAGAGTTTTGCTTTGCAAAATAATTTTTTGATGCTTCCCTTCGAAAAATCAATGATCATCAAGTCCCCTGGAATTAAGCAAGTGACCCAGAGTTACTGTCAAGGTGTGGTTATTGAATTTGAAGGATTGAAGTTCTTCGCCAACCTTATTGTATTGGAAAGCAAAGGACTGGATGTCATCCTAGGGATGGATTGGTTAACCACCAACAAAGGTTTTATTGACTACTTCAACCGGACCGTGATTCTCACACACCATCATGGGAAGAAAATAAAAGTTTCAGCCAAAGAGAGACAAATACCTCCTCAACCAAGATTAAACAAGGTGGACGTTTCTGAGCTGAACAAGGTTCCAGTAGTATGTGAATTTCCAGACGTATTTCCAGAAGAACTACTAGGCATGCCACCGGACCGAGAGATAGAATTCAGCATTGAGCTAGCAGCCGGGATCGCTCCCATTTACAAGAAACCATACAGAATGGCACCATCCGAATTGGTAGAGTTGAAGAGGCAAATAAAAGAATTATTGGAGAAAGGATACATACGAGCCAACTCCTCACCTTGGGGTTCTCCAATTTTATTTGCCAAGAAGAAGGATGGAACACTGAGGTTGTGTATTGACTATCGGGCTCTTAACATGGTCACAATCAAGAACAAATACCCAATGCCCCGAATAAATGATTTATTTGATCAGCTCGCACAGGCCAAAGTCTTCTCAAAAATTGACTTGAGATCAGGATACCACCAATTAAAAGTGCGAACAGAAGATATTCCCAAGACAGCCTTCACTTCCAGATATGGACTGTATGAGTTCACAGTGATGCCATTCGGGCTAACCAAGGCCCCGCATATTTTGTTCACCTCATGAACAAAGTATTTATGAAGTATATGGACAAGTTTGTTGTGGTATTCATCGATGACATTTTGATATACTCCAAAACACCAGAAGAGCACGCCGAGCATCTCAGGATTGTACTAGGAGAACTGAGGAAACATCAACTATACGCCAAATCCAGCAAATGTGAATTTTGGCTAAGACAGGTGGGTTTTCTGGGCCACGTACTCACCCAAGAAGGTATTGCAGTAGACCCGGAAAAGGTCAAGGCCGTACTTGGCTGGAAACCACCAGCTAGCGTAACGGACGTACGGAGTTTCTTGGGAATGGCAGGCTATTATCGGAGATTTATTGAAGGATTCTCCACCATAGCAAAGCCAATGACGCAGTTACTCAAGAAAGGCAAGAAGTTTGAATGGACGGAAGCATGTGAGAAAAGCTTCCAAGAGCTAAAAAGCAAATTAACAACGGCCCCAGTATTAATTGTGCCAGATATACACAAGAATTTTGAGGTATTTTGTGATGCATCCCGGAAAGGCCTCGGATGCGTATTAATGCAAGAAGGCAAGGTAGTCGCATATGTCTCCAGACAACTTCGCAAGCATGAGGAGAATTATCCCACTCATGACTTAGAATTGGCAGCAGTCATCCATGCACTCAAGAATGGAGACACTTCCTACTTGGAAATTGTTGTGAGATATACACAGACCATAAGAGTCTTAAGAATATTTTCACACAACCGGAACTTAATTTACGGCAACGATGCTGGTTAGAGTTGGTGAAGGATTATGATGTTGGGATCCACTATCATCCCAGAAAAGCAAATGTTGTGGCAGATGCCCTTAGTCGGAATCCCAGCACGGATGACGACAGTATACCAAAGTTGAGGCCAGAATTTCAACAGGAATTTGCCAGACTCAATTTAATGATGGTTACCGAAGGCAGTGTGTTGAATCTAGAAATACAGCCTACCCTGATGGAAAAGATTAAGGAGGCCCAGCATGGACACCCCAGCATTGATGGCATAAAAAGGAAAGTGAGTTTGGGCAAAGCCTCAGAATTCAACATAGATGAGCAAGGAATATTGTGGTATAGAGAGAGACTATGCGTACCAAATATCAAGGACCTCAAACAACAGATTCTGGCTGAAAGTCACACAGCTCCGTATTCAATCCACCCTGGAGGAACAAAAATGTACAAAGACCTTCAGGAATTTTTTTGGTGGCATGGTATGAAGAGAGATATAGCCACGTTCATTGCATGCTGTGACTCTTGTCAGCGTATCAAGGCCGACCACCAGAAACCAGCCGGGCTATTACAACCAAACAAGATACCCGAGTGGAAGTGGGACGAGATTGGAATGGACTTTCTCGTTGGACTGCCACGGTCACAACACGGAAATGATGCCATATGGGTCATAACCGACAGATTAACCAAAGTGGCACATTTTATTTCGGTGAAGACAATTCACACCACTCAAAGGCTGGCCAGACTTTATCTTGCCCGTATCGTCTGCCTGCATGGAGTCCCAAAGACTATCATATCTGACAGAGGCACACAGTTCGTCTCTAGATTTTGGGATCACCTACAACAGGCACTGGGAACCCAACTAGCATTCAGTACCGCATACCATCCCTAGACTGATGGGCAAACTGAACGCGTAAACCAAATTCTTGAAGACATGCTGAGGCCCCGTGTCCTCACCTACGGAACCAGTTGGGAAGGAAGTTTGCCATATGCAGAGTTCGCATACAACAACAGTTATCAAGCCAGCTTGCAAATGGCACCCTTTGAAGCTCTGTATGGGAGAAGATGTCGTACCTCGCTAAATTGGTCAGAGACCGGAGACAGCCATATCTTCGGCCCAAATATGCTCAAGGAGGCTGAGGAGAAAGTTAAAACAATTAGAGATCGACTCAAAACAGCTCAGAGTCGGCAAAAGAGTTATTACGATTGAAAGCATCGGGAAATCAGTTTTGAACCCGGAGAATTGGTATACCTAAGAGTTTCTCCTATGAAGGGTCTGCAGCGATTCAGTATTAAGGGAAAGCTAGCACCAAGATTCATCGGACCATTTCATATAGTGGCCCGGAGAGGCACGGTAGCCTACCAGCTAGACCTACCCGGAGATTTATCCGGTATCCACAACGTGTTTCACATCTCGTAGTTGAGAAAGTACGTGAGCAACCCAGAGAAGCAAGTATCACATGAAAATATTGACGTGCAACCAGACCTCACCTACCGGGAGCACCCAATAAAAATATTAGAAGAGTCTGAGAGGAGGACCCGACAGAAAACCATCAAGTTTTTCAGAGTTCAGTGGAGCAATCACACCGAGAATGAAGCAACTTGGGAGAGCGAGGATTTTCTTCGGACAGAGCACCCACACCTATTTAAGGATCAGCTGAAATCTTGGGGACGAGATTTTTCCTAAGGGGGTAGGTGCTGTGACACTCCAAAATTTTTGTGGTTTTTGTTTTCAGAACGAGCCTTGCTTGGTTTGAAGAAGGTCATTTAAACCCTTCTTAAACCTCTCTTCTAAGTTTGCCCTCTAAAAATCTTTTCTTGGATCTAGTTTCTTCTAAAAGGAAAACCTTTTTGGTTTTGGGATTTTATTTGAGTTTTGATCCATTCTTGTTTTACCATGCCTCTTATGGTAAAACTCCCCCAAAACCCCTCCTTCCACTTTGGTACAACCCAAACATTCTGTCCAAACTAATAAAATCCATTTTTGGGTTTTATTCCAATTATTTCTTTTCCCAAAATAATTCTGTCCTTTCTTTTGAGCCTAGGTGATTTGCAAAGCAAGTACCTAAATACCTTTGATCTTTGATCTCAATTCAACTCCTCTGGATGGTCCTTGGTACCCACAACCTAGAACCATCAAGATCTACTCTTCTTCTTTTCAAAATTTTCAAATTTCACCCTCTGCAAGTTTGGACCAGATTTGTCAAATTTGGTGAAATTCATATCTCCACTCCTCCAAATATTCCACCAAAATTCAGGCAACCTCTAGTTGCAATGAGAGACCACTGCACCAAAAACCAGCTCAAGGAAAAATCCCTACATGCCAAAATCATTCTGTCGAACACTTGGCATGCACTATTACTGTTCATATTCAGTAAATCCAGAGATTCAGTGTCGTTTCTTCATCAGTAGTTTCAGTCACATGTGAACTGTGCATTTGGCTCGTTGCTCACAGCCCCTCCCTCTTGTCCGTAGCACCACACGAGCGCTTGGCGCGTTCCTGGCATCGGTGGCGCCATGGCCCGCCTGCGCCAGCGTGTCTTGCAGCGGCAGAACCACCGTAATGGCCGACAGGGGGCAACCCTGCGGCATAACGCCGTTCGGCGCCGTCCAATCCTCCTGAGAGCTCCGCGTGGCCACCTCCTTGCCAGCGCACGCATGCAGCACCATCGCCGTGGCCTGGCACGCGCAGAGCGCATTCTCTACCGCCGACGTGTCGTGCGGCCGTTCCGTCGAGGACAGGCCGTAATCCTCCCTCCCTTGCTGAGTTGGACACTGGGATGGCACCAGTGCTTCACCTAGATGATGCTCAAGCCCCTAAGCCGACCGTTCACCCACAGCACCGCCGTAATCGCCCGCCGGACTTATCCGTTCACGGCAACCGCCTCGGGCCGGCTATATATAGCCCCCCCACCCGAGCTTGCTCTCGCCCCCGCACAACTCCACCACCTCACCAGACCCCGCCTAGCCACTGGAAGATCCTCGAGGGGCCCTTCTTCCTCAACTCCGGGCACCTCTGTCCGCCTCGGGCTCCGGCAACGTTCTCTCCGGTGAGAACTCCTCCGCCGCCCTACTCTCGCCCGTAGCCTCGTACCACCTCCAGAAGGCTAACCCCCACTTCAATTTGACCCCCACAGCTCTCTCCGGCAAGACCCACGACCACCCGAACCACCGTCCGCCGGAGCAAGGGCCGCCGTCGACACAGTGCTCACCGGCGACCACCACCACCACCCACCGACGCGGAAAGGTGCACTGAGCACGAAGGTAACCCCCGATCACCTTGCCTCGCCGTTGATCGCTGTCGGCGACCACCGCAACTCTCGGGCACCGTCGCGCCCTGTTTCCCTCGTTTGAAAATTCAAACCTGATGGGTGGAGCCCGCCTGTCAGCCGCTCAGTCTTTTCTTTTAAACGAACCGTTTTTTGGACTTTTCTGCAGAACCCCCTGGAAGTTTTCTGTTTCATTACAGATGGGTCCTTGGACCAAAACTCCTATAACTTTTAAACAGCAAATGGTTTTTGATTGATTCTTTTTCTGTCATCTTTCTTTTTCTGTCTAGTTTTTTGTCATATTTATTTGAAAAGTATTTGGAACACTTTACTGTACACTCACGGTATTTACGTTACGTACATATTTGCATGGCCAGTTAGGCTCCGACTACTCTGAACCAGGCAAGCATGTTTGAACTCTTGATATTATGAGTGGTTGTTACATGTTTGCATTTTTGTATAGTCATGGCATGTTTATGAACATTTCTTTGAATGTTATATTTCATGCACATAAGTGGAAAGTAAGTCTCGGAAAGCATTATGTTGTTGGTACATATTTGCATGGCCATGTGATGGCATGAGGATGGGTAAGATGGCAGTGTTGTGACATGCCAGTCTTATGCCAGATTATTTGACTTCCGTATCATCGTGAAACAAATCACATTCCCATTCATTCCTTCCTGTACTGTCACATGTTTTCCGAAAGGAATATGGCTTAGTAAGTTGCTAATCGTTTTCCTGGTACACACCAAATAGAGAGGCCGGGATGAGGGTTCCGTGGCCCTGTATTAAAGCCCGTCATCTGGTCAGGGGGCATGGGTGTTTCCGGTTGGGACTGAGAGGGGGGCAACCCTTAGAGCGCGCGTATAGAAATTTGATCCCATGCTATTCGAGGTTGTGACCTCCCCGTCTCAAAGTTTTTCTTGGATGTTGTCCAGGGTGATTCCTGGCATCGTGAGGTGAAATGGGTGTGTACTAGTTAAATGTGTTTCTACTGAAATACCATAAACAGAACTAGTCCTTCGTGACTACGGAAATCCGTTGGCTGTGGTCAGTTAGTACAAACTCTGCAGAGTCTCAAATTCTTTAAATCATCTTGTACTTGTCCAAGTACTGTATTCATCTTATCTTGTCAGATATCAGCCTCAGTGACAAAACTCCGGTGGACTACATGTGTGTAAATCCGGTTAAAAGACTATTCTTGTGGATGGACTAACCTATTATTTACATTTGATATAAGCCCTTTCTGCGATGTCGCTCAGACATCCAACTGTGGCATACTTGTTATTTACTTTTGTTATAAAGCCCTTTCTGTGACGTCGCTTAGATGTCCGACTGTGGCATTTCTTTTATAAGCCCTGTCTGTGACGTCGCTCAGATGTCCGACTGTGGCATTTCTTTTATAAGCCCTGTCTGTGACGTCGCTCAGATGTCCGACTGTGGCATTTCTTTTACAAGCCCTATCTGTGACGTCGTTCAGATGTCCGACTGTGGCATTTCTTTTACAAGCCCTGTCTGTGACGTTGCTCAGATGTCCGACTGTGGTACTTCTTTTATAAGCCCTGTCTGTGACGTCGCTCAGATATCCGACTGTGGCATATCTTTTATACGCCCTGTCTGTGACGTCGCTCAGATGTCCGACTGTGGTATTTCTTTTAAGCCCTTTATGTGGTGTCGGTTAGACGCCCGACTGCGGCATTTCTTTTAAGCCCTTTATGTGGTGTCGCTTAGACGCCCGACTGCGGCATGTATTTTATTTGTTTACCTTTCGAGGCGTCGCTCCAGACACCCGATCGGTTTTCAGTTATTTATTCTTATTTATCAAGTCAGGCAATAATATTATTGTTGGGATGAGCATCATTATTTTTATTCATGACGCATTCATGCATTCATTTATTATATCTTTTGTTCGAACTGTCTTGCGAGTACTTTCAAAGTACTCACCTGGCTTGTTGATTTGGCCAGATGTTGATAAAGGCGATCTCATGGATGAAGAGTTTGATAGCGAATCCGACGCCTAGAGGAGTCCCACTCAGTCCCGTGCGATCCTGTTTTGGTCACTGTATTATCCACTTCCGCAACCCCAGAAATAAATTCATCGAGCCTCACCTCGACGCTCGATGAGCTGCCGGTTAGGAGTCAAGTTATCCACCACCACGTTTTACCTCAAGCTAGTAGCATGCCACCACACCCCTGTGTCATAATCGCCCTTATGTAAGATATTGGCGATTTTGTAATAATTTGTTGAGCAGCCTCAGCTCAACCCTGTAATATATTTAATGCTACTGGTCCTCTGTTCATCAAGTATTTGTCTACCCGTGAGGATGAATTTTCCTATACTGGGATCTAAAGATCGATTTTCTCAATAATTATTTTTATTGAAAAACCGGTCGTGACACCGGTTAGCCAAGAGAGATCTGGTTATGGAGATCGGAGAGGGTGATTTATCAGTATTGTACTAGGTTCATATTATGCTTAGGAGTTGCTGTTATATATGGTATCTGCTAATTTAATTGACCTGCTTAATGCTATGTTGTTGTCTTGCCTTGATGTTTTTAGTTGTTGTGAGCTTGCAAATACATTCAATGTACTGACATGCCGTGTCATGCCAGATTGCAGGTGATGCCATGATTGCTTGATTCCGTTCGTGCGAGCTAGATCGTGTCCCAGCCAGAGTCCCTACAGAGTGGAGTTCACCACCTTTGTCGTTGTTCCACTGCTAGAAGATTTCCGCTGCTACGAGTTGTTCCGCTGCTAACATAGAGCAAGTGTAGTATCGCAGATTGTCACAACCCCAGTTCAGGCCTTGCTTGTTTTAGCTTTAGCATCCATGCATCATGTTTAAATTTTATGAAACTTGAAATGGGGGCTGATAAACCCTAGCAACTAATGAATTCAACTAGGGTCAACATAAAATCTTTTTCAATAAACCCAAAATGCCCTCTGGAAATGTTCATGATTTCTGGTAAAGGTGAAAACCTCTGCCAAAAATGATGCACATATTTTTAGGCCATTCTGGATATTTGAATTAAATCATTACTTATTTGCATTTGGGCATTTAAATACTATAAAATATTTTAAATGCTCAAATAATCCCAAACTGAAATGTTTACTGTAGGATATATTTCTAACAGTGGTCATGAGCAGTTGCATGATTTTTGGGATTGATTTAGTATTTCTAATAAAGCCACAAAGCTGCAGAAAAATAGAAAAACAGAATTTAAAAAGGAAAGGACTTACTGGAGCAACTTACCTGCACAGCCCACCACTGTAGCAACCCAACCGGGCAAAGCCAGTGCGGCCCAGCTCGCTGACCCAACCAACCTGGCTCCTTGTCGTCTCCCTCCTCTTGCCAGAGCAGGCAGGCTGCTCGCTGTCGCGCGCGCGCTCGCCGTGGCCACCTCCTGCTTCCACCGAGGCGTTCCCGAGCCTCCCCCTCACGCCACCGCGATGCCACGAACCTCCCTAGTGGCCCTATCTCCTCTCCCTCACTCGCTGCTCTCCTTCCCCTCTCCCTCTTCGTTCTTCGCCCGATCAGAGAGCCGCCGCCGTCGTTCGCTGCCACCACGCCCACCATGCTCCTCTCGCCTCCCCGTGCAGTCTGCAAGCTCCGCCACCGCCCGTTACGCCGCCTCGAGCAAGCCCCGAGCGCTCGGACGCCCCAACTCGACCGCCTCGACTCGTCTTCAAGCTTCGGTCGCTGGAGATCGCCGTCGCCGTCCCGTCGCCCTAGGCCTTCCCCGAGCACGCCGACCGTCTCATCGTGATCTCCGTGAGCCCCTGCTTCATTTCCCCCTAACTCCATGTCCGATTTCGAGCTCTAGCCGCCCCCTCCACCGGAGCCGAGACGCTCCACCGCACGGGCTCATCGCCGGCGAAGCCCCGGTGACCTTTTGGTCCCACGCGTGCGTTCGTTGCACTCGCAACGTCCCGTAGAGTAAAACTAGCGCGGCAACCGTCTCGTTTGCACACCGCAGCGCCGGTCCCGTGAACCCCCGAGCTCCGGCCGCCGCCTAAGTGGTCGCCGCCGTCGACCCCGGCCTCCCTGTGCCCAGCTGCGTGCGCCCCTAGATGCGCGGGAGCACGGGCTCCCTCTTGGTGCCCTCAGCGCAACCAGCCGCGGGCTGTAGCGCCGTCCCGAGCAACTCCGGCGAGGTCTCGCCGACGCCGTCGTCGCCGACGTCACTTGCTGACGTGGCTGGCTTAATTAGCCACTAATCACCGCACTGTGTCACAGACAGCCGGGCCCCACCGCCTAACCGACCGGCTAACTGAAATAGATTAAGTTTGATCTAATCGCAATGGCCCCACGCGTCAGTTTTGACCACGCTGACGTGGCCGTTGACTGGGCCCACATGTCAGCGACAGAAACCAGTCTGAGACACTGATGTGTGGACCCCACTAGCCAGGTTTGACCTGGACCAGCCCCGTTGGCCACTGACGTCACCCTAACGCACTGCTGACGCAATAATTCATTTTCTGGATTTATTCTTTTATAGGAAATTCCAGAAAATGCCCTAAACTTCTAAAAATCATATAAAATCAACCGTAACTCCAAATGAGATAAATTATATATGAAAAATTATCAGAAAAATTCAAGGAACCCATCTGTACCATTTTCATGCATGTTTGAACAATTTTTGTCCTCTGTTTTGGACAAAACAAATAAAGGGCATTTAAATAACCATATATGGAGTTGGAATTTGAATCATGTATTCAAACCAACTTCATTTAAATCATAGCTAGGTGCATTAGCCCAAAACACATTCATATTGCCATGTCATAGCATGCATCATATTCTGCATTGCATTGATCGTGTTTCTTATGTGTTTGCCGGTGTTGTTCCCCCTCGATGGACGTTGTACCGACGATGTGATCGTTGACACTGATGAAGACTCAATGCTATCTTCAGAAGTGCCAGGCAAGCAAAACCCCCTTGTCCATTCCGATACAATCCTACTCTCTCGCTCCTGCTCTCTTTTATTGCATTAGGACAACAACAATTCAACTATTACTTGCTGCGGTAGCTGAACCCCTTTATCCTCTGCATGACCTGTCATTGCCACAGTAAATAGATGAAACCCACTAGCATGAGTAGGAGTTGTTTGAGCCCTGTTGTGCCTACTCATTCATGTTTGTTTGTCATGCCTGCTATTGCTTAGAGTTGAGTCAGGTCTGATTCATCGGGAATGAATCAGAGGTGTGTGAACATGTCCTACTGTGTGTGAGCTAAGTGTGTGAATATGATTTGGTAAAGGTAGCGGTGAGAGGCCACGTAGGAGTACATGGTGGGTTGTCTCATTGAAGCCTTCCTTCGGAACTGAGTTCTGTGTTTGTGATCCATGATTCAGCTACTACCATGCATTGGGCCCGAAACCAATGGACCCTCTCGGCTTCTTATTCACCCTAGTTCTCTGTCCAGGAGTTGCAAGTAGTTTCTGGTGTTTGTAGCCTACTGGAGGCCATGGACAGCGCTGACCGTAGGGGTGGGCTGTGATGCGGTAGGTACGTGGCACGGTGTACCGAATACCCGTTAGGTATCTCGGGAACCCTGCACACATCGTTTGGGGCTGTGAGCGAAACTCCGGCCGGATCTCCTCATGGATGGAACCCGAATAGGCGATAAACATGGACTAGAGACTTGAGTGTTTAGGCAGGCCGTGGCCGACACCCACGTTGGGCTTCCGCTTGAAGGTTGCCGAGTACATGTCGTGTAAACGGCGGTAAGTGGTGAGAGTGTGTGTGAAGAAGTACACCCCTGCAGGGTTAACATCATCTATTCGAATAGCCGTGTCTGCGGTAAAGGACTTCTGGGTTGCTTATATCAGTTCATAGACAAGTGAAAGTGGATACTCTAAAATACGCAAGATAAGCGTGAGTGCTATGGATGGCGTTCTCGTAGGGAGACGGGAGCGGTTCCATAGTGGTGTATTGGTTGGTGAATATGTGGACTCGTGTGCGCCACCTCAAAAGAGTTGCTTGCAGTCGTAGTTTAGGATAGCCACCGAGTCAAAGCAGGCTTGCTGCAGTTAAACCCCACCATCCCCTTTGTTGATAATGATGCATATGTAGATAGTTCTGATGTAAGCCTTGCTGGGTACATTTGTACTCACGTTTGCCTATTTTATGTTCTTGCAGAGAGACTTCGGTCTCGCTAGTAGTTCCACGTGGACTTCGACGTTTAGCTTGATACCTCAGCTACGATCTTGTGCCCTCGGCAGGATCTGGTAGATAGTCAGGCTTCTCAGCCTCTTTCATTTATAGTTGTCTGTACTCAGACATGATAGCTTCCGTTTGTGTTTTGACTTGTATGCTCTGAATGTTGGGTCATGAGACCTATGTTTGTAATATCTCGCTCCCTGGAGCCTATTGAATAAAATACTTGAGTCGTAGAGTCATGTTGTGATGCCATGTTGTATTTGCACATATCGAGCATATTGTGTGTATGATATTGAAATGCTTGGTATGTGTGGGATCTGACTATCTAGTTGTTTATCTTTAGTAGCCTCTCTTACCGGGAAATGTCTCCTAGTGCTTCCACTGAGCCATGGTAGCTTGCTACTGCTCCGGAACACTTAGGCTGGCCGGCATGTGTCCTTCTTCATTCCTGTGTCTGTCCCTTCGGGGAAATGTCACGCGATGAATACCGGAGTCCTGTTAGCCCGCTACAGCCCGGTTCACCGGAGTCCTGCTAGCCCAGTGCTACAGCCTGGATTCACTCGCTGATGACCGACACGTTCGATGCTGGGTCATGGATGCATGTCCCTGTAAGTTTGTGCCACTTTGGGTTTACGACTAGCCATGTCAGCCCGGGCTCCTTATCATATGGATGCTAGCGACACTATCATATACGTGTGCCAAAAGGCGCAAACGGTCCCGGAAAAAGGTAAGGCGACACCCGTGGGAATACCGTGCGTGAGGCCGCAAAGTGATATGAGGTGTTACATGCTAGATCGATGTGGCATTGAGTCGGGGTCCTGACAGCGTTGGTATCAGAGCTTGACTGCCTATAGGATTACCAAGCCAAACTGGTCGAAGTTGAGTCTAGAAATTTTTTAGTTATATAAGGGAATTGATTGTGGGATGGAACGTAAGGCTCTTTTTACTCCTTTACCTCATGCCCTTCTGATCTGAGTCATCTTATCTTTTCTACGGGGTTAAGGAACTAGGCTTTCTCTTCTTTCTATCAGGATCACGTGTTACTAATCCGTAGACCTATAGAACTGTTGGACTTAAGCCTCAGTCCAGTTCCTACTACTTCCGTATGTTAACTGATGATCTCGAAACCTTGATATTGTGCTTCCAAGTGGTTATGCCACCATTTTTGTGAATGTCTCAAATCTTTTTTGAGCATTTACAGCCGTTATGCCGTCCGAGTCATCCCAGGTTTCTAAATAGTCTGATGCATTTGCAAATCCTTTCTTTCCGTTCCCGATGTCCTTTATGGTCAGAATAAACACACTAACCGGTGCGTTGAGGTAATTTATTGCCTTGACATATATGTTGGAGCTATTATTATGACCCTAGGTGTTTTAGGGAGTCACCTAGTAATCTAGCAATGTTTTGTGTTCCTAGTGTGAAGATTCTGGCCGTCATTATCGAAAGCATCCCGTGATGCCATTTAGTTAGTAGGCATTCTATTCCTGGGTTCTTGAACCCGAGATTCACTCTACTTACTTCATGTTGATAGTGTTGCTAGTTCCTTTAGGAAATTAGTAACTTTTGCATTAGTCCTCGAGGTCCATGGTATTTTCCTTCTTCCAAATACTATGAACCACTTATGGCAGTAGTTTGTTGGATCAAAAGATCATAACAGGAGTGCTCTCGATGGGTTCTCTATTCTATATTGCGACTCTGCTAGTTCAACTTTTCTGCATGGGTTATCCAGAAGAAACATGTTGAACTTGGTTCGACATACTAATCTATGCATCCACAACTTAGAAAATTATATGTTCTTTGAGTTGTCCCTCTTAGTTGACTTCTGACCCTCGTCTATCATTTGATAGTCAAGAGTATGTGTGCATTCCTATTACTCCTGTGGTCCGTCGAGCCATTCTATTCCGGAATGACTAGGAGAAACAAACTCCAGTACCTTGTCCATTTCTAGGATTGGGTCAAAGAAGTTGTGCTCCGCAGATCAAAATGCCAATCCAGCTTTTGCTCTGTTCTACCTTGGAGTATTACCATCTTTATATCAAGAATGTCATGGGAATTGCACACCATCCTACGAACTCTTGACACAGTGATACTTCCTACCATCACTAGTCATTCCTCGGTTCCGTGTTATAGTAACCGGAACACCGACAAGTGAATCGTGATGTGTGAAATCAATACTGCTAGCAACTCCGTTGCTTGGTAGTTAAATGGACAATAACCTCATTCTTAACGTGTTGGTTCTTGAATCATCATTCTAAGATTGATCGTGCTACCTTGTCCATCTTCCTGGTGCACATTTCGATTGATGAGTTAGGATTTTGTCAAGTCCATGCTCATTTGATCATATCGTCTTGCCCTGAAAAGCAAGATTGTTCTCGATCTTAGTAACATATCAGTGGTTCGTGATTTTCCGGATATCTTCTCGAAAGTATCACCAGGTTGTCACCTGACCGCTATGTTGAGTTCGTGACCAAGTTGGTTTTCTTATAAATCACTCCTTCTCCAAGAATCTGTGTTGGATATTCCTGAGCTAGTTGGTTGAGCTAGACAACAACTTGGAGAGTTGGGAGATAAAAGCTTGTCTGACTTAGTTCATGTTAAGGGATATCTTCTTGTGTGTGTGTGTGTTGAAGAAGGATGATATCTTCATCGACTGACCCTCGTGATCAGTTAATGGACCTATCATCTTGTCCAACCTTTGATTTGGGTGTGGGCTATCCTCAAATCAAATCAGAAACCAACGATGTTCGTAATGTTGTCTTACTCGTGGTTGATCCCTCGAGCATACACCATTCCATCTTTTGGTCTGACCAATACTATCACCTTGTTCACATAATGGCGGAATTCCAGTGATATGGAAATTCTGATGAGTTGTTGTTGAGCCCATCAGCAACATTTTATCTCCTCCATAATTCATGATGAACATCAGGCTAGCGTTGGAAACTTGTGTAAGCATTATCTTCGTGTTCCGCTCATGAAGCATATGTTCGGATGTAAGAAGTGACTTCCTCCAGTTCATGTGCATTTGATGCAAGTTGCCGCCATGGATTCGAGAAAGTCAATGTTGTTTCCTTTGGAATCATCCCAAATCAGTCATGCATACGTGCGAAGTATTCTATGGTTCGGAGACTTGCAACCTCCATTCTATATGTGTCCCTAGCACACCAAGCCACTGATTGATTTGTTCAAGGTTAATAAGTTCTAAGTGCTAGTCCCGAAGGTACCAGACGGATTTGTACAAAACTTCGATATCCTCGATGATGGTTCCCCCTCCTGAACTCGGTAGTGTTTTATTATAAGACTACTTTGTGGTCATGCTTGTCTTGGACAACATGTTCACATGTTGTAGCAGAACCGACTCGTGTTTTTGGAGCTTGCTATCATAGTTCATTCCCCGAGAATCTCGCAACGTCATCTCGTCGATTTGTCTTGCAAACTTTCGTTTTTCTTCTTCGACTCGATGAGTCTGGAATATCCTGACACCAACCAGATCTGAATCTCAGGCAGATATGATGGTTTGGAACATTTCCCAAGAACTATAATATCGGTCCCTCGGAAACCGGTAAAGTGGATGTCGTGGCCAACACACCCCGCCGGAAGACCTATTATTGTAGTATCTTGATTGAAGAAGTTGGCCACCTCCCCATAAGGATTTCGTAGGATCTACTCCCTAGTTGTTCCTTATGATTTTTGTGTTCCCGAAGTCCGACCTTTACTTGATGTCCTAGATATCAACCCAGTTTGATAAATGGGTTACGCTAGCACATTAAGGAGAGCATTAGAAGCGGAGTGCTAAATGTCTCTCGGTCGATCATCCAGATTTTATTTCCTTGGCCCCGCCAAGGGTGAAATCTGAGAAAGTGTTATCTTCCTTTGCATCTGCATCATCCATAATCATTCATCATGGTAGCAAGTTGTGTTGCCAGGATCCTTGACACGGATATTGGTAAAACCTTGATGATTATGGAAATGCCCAAGTTCTTGAGAGCACGCGCAAGTGCTAGGTTTGATCATCGGCACTAATTGGGATTGCTCTCAGTTTCCTCGGGAATGCTATGACCTTTCAAAAAGTGAATTCACTCTCTATTGTTGGGTTCTTCCCCAGTTACCAGAATCATTCCCAGCATTTGCATTTTGTTCCCAGCTTGCACCGCCAATGTGCCATTCTACCATGGGTTTCTTCCATTTCCGGTGGTAAGCAAATTCATCCATTACGTTGTCTTCAACAAGGTAATCCACATCATCCAAGTCCGAGTATGCCATTCTACCGACCCCCTCCAAACGATCGCTCGAGAATTGCCCTAGGCTGATATAGAGAGTCTCAATGATCTCTATATCAAAGGTAATTCTTTTTGCCACTTAAGGGGATATATCTACGAGTCACCATCCCTCAGGTGTCTCGATATGGTATCATGGCAACCCAACTCCTCGCTGCGTTGACAACCGATTAGCACCTTCTTAAGCGTGAAATTGTTGTCTACCTAGTGAACCTTCGTCATCTGCTTCACTCCATTCCTATGGATGTGTGCTTCGTCTCTCAGCTCGAGAGATGTTGCTATGTCTCATTCCGTGGGTTAATCCTGAGTTGTTCGACCTTCGAGAAGAACAATTCTTTTAGGGTCTTTCCTTTCCTCTCGTTGTCATGTTAGTTGGAGTTCTCAGAGCAAGACTTCGAGACAATGATGGTGAATGAATCAATGTTCATTTGAAGTGCAACCTGGATCGTGAAGATTGTGCTAGTTTGCGCTCCCCTTTCATCTTACCCTACGCTTGAATCTCGGGACGAGATTCTTGTTTAGTGGGGCTGAGTTGTCACATCCCCAGTTCAGGCCTTGCTTGTTTTAGCTTTAGCATCCATGCATCATGTTTAAATTTTATGAAACTTGAAATGGGGGCTGATAAACCCTAGCAACTAATGAATTCAACTAGGGTCAACATAAAATCTTTTTCAATAAACCCAAAATGCCCTCTGGAAATGTTCATGATTTCTGGTAAAGGTGAAAACCTCTGCCAAAAATGATGCACATATTTTTAGGCCATTCTGGATATTTGAATTAAATCATTACTTATTTGCATTTGGGCATTTAAATACTATAAAATATTTTAAATGCTCAAATAATCCCAAACTGAAATGTTTACTGTAGGATATATTTCTAACAGTGGTCATGAGCAGTTGCATGATTTTTGGGATTGATTTAGTATTTTTAATAAAGCCACAAAGCTGCAGAAAAATAGAAAAACAGAATTTAAAAAGGAAAGGACTTACCGGAGCAACTTACCTGCACAGCCCACCACTGTAGCAACCCAACCGGGCAAAGCCAGTGCGGCCCAGCTCGCTGACCCAGCCCACCTGGCTCCTTGTCGTCTCCCTCCTCTTGCCAGAGCAGGCAGGCTGCTCGCTGTCGCGCGCGCGCTCGCCGTGGCCACCTCCTGCTTCCACCGAGGCGTTCCCGAGCCTCCCCCTCACGCCACCGCGATGCCACGAACCCCCTAGTGGCCCTCTCTCCTCTCCCTCACTCGCTGCTCTCCTTCCCCTCTCCCTCTTTGTTCTTCGCCTGATCAGAGAGCCGCCGCCGTCGTTCGCTGCCACCACGCCCATCATGCTCCTCTCGCCTCCCCGTGCAGTCTGCAAGCTCCGCCACCGCCCGTTACGCCGCCTCAAGCAAGCCCCGAGCGCTCGGACGCCCCAACTCGACCGCCTCGACTCGTCTTCAAGCTTCGGTCGCCGGAGATCGCCGTCACCGTCCCGTCGCGCCAGGCCTTCCCTGAGCACACCGACCGTCTCATCGTGATCTCCGTGAGCCCCTGCTTTGTTTCCCCCTAACTCCATGTCCGATTTCGAGCTCTAGCCGCCCCCTCCACCGGAGCCGAGACGCTCCGCCGCACGGGCTCATCGCCGGCGAAGCCCCGGTGACCTTTTGGTCCCACGCGTGCGTCCGTTGCACTCGCAACGTCCCGTAGAGTAAAACTAGCGCGGCAACCGTCTCGTTTGCACACCGCAGCGCCGGTCCCACGAACCCCCGAGCTCCGGCCACCGCCTAAGTGGTCACCGCCGTCGACCCCGGCCTCCCTGTGCCCAGCTGTGTGCGCCCCTAGATGCGCGGGAGCACGGGCTCCCTCTTGGTGCCCTCAGCGCGACCAGCCGCGGGCTGTAGCGCCGTCCCGAGCAACTCCGGCGAGGTCTCGCCGACGCCGTCGTTGCCGGCGTCACTTGCTGACGTGGCTGGCTTAATTAGCCACTAATCACCGCACCGTGTCACAGACAGCCGGGCCCCACCGCCTAACCAACCGGCTAACTGAAATAGATTAAGTTTGATCTAATCGCAGTGGCCCCACGCGTCAGTTTTGACCGCGCTGACGTGGCCGTTGACTGGGCCCACATGTCAGCGACAGAAACCAGTCTGAGACACTGACGTGTGGACCCCACTGGCCAGGTTTGACCTGGACCAGCCCCGTTGACCACTGACGTCACCCTGACGCACTGCTGACGCAATAATTCATTTTCTGGATTTATTCTTTTATAGGAAATTCCAGAAAATGCCCTAAACTTCTAAAAATCATATAAAATCAACCGTAACTCCAAATGAGATAAATTATATATGAAAAATTATCAGAAAAATTCAAGGAACCCATCTATACCATTTTCATGCATGTTTGAACAATGTTTGTCCTCTGGTTTGGACAAAACAAATAAAGGGCATTTAAATAACCATATATGGAGTTGGAATTTGAATCATGTATTCAAACCAACTTCATTTAAATCATAGCTAGGTGCATTAGCCCAAAACACATTCATATTGCCATGTCATGGCATGCATCATATTGTGCATTGCATTGATCGTGTTTCTTCTGTGTTTGCCGGTGTTGTTCCCCCTCGATAGATGTTGTACCGACGATGTGATCGTTGACACTGATGAAGACTCAATGCTATCTTCAGAAGTGCCAGGCAAGCAAAACCCCCTTGTTCATTCCGATACAATCCTACTCTCTCGCTCCTGCTCTCTTTTATTGCATTAGGACAACAACAATTGAACTATTACTTGCTGCGGTAGCTGAACCCCTTTATCCTCTGCATGACCTGTCATTGCCACAGTAAATAGATGAAACCCACTAGCATGAGTAGGAGTTGCTTGAGCCCTGTTGTGCCTACTCATTCATGTTTGTTTGTCATGCCTGCTATTGCTTAGAGTTGAGTCAGGTCTGATTCATCGGGAATGAATCAGAGGTGTGTGAACATGTCCTACTGTGTGTGAGCTAAGTGTGTGAATATGATTTGGTAAAGGTAGCGGTGAGAGGCCATGTACGAGTACATGGTGGGTTGTCTCATTGAAGCCGTCCTTCGGAACTGAGGTCTGTGTTTGTGATCCATGATTCAGCTACTACCATGCATTGGGCCCGAAACCAATGGACCCTCTCGGCTTCTTATTCACCCTAGTTCTCTGTCTAGGAGTTGCAAGTAGTTTCTTGTGTTTGTAGCCTACTGGAGGCCGTGGACAGTGCTGACCGTAGGGGTGGGCTGTGATGCGGTAGGTACATGGCACGGTGTACCGAATACCCGTTAGGTATCTCGGGAACCCTGCACACATCGTTTGGGGCTGTGAGCGAAACTCCGGCCGGATCTCCTCATGGATGGAACCCGAATAGGCGATAAACATGGACTAGAGACTTGAGTGTTTAGGCAGGCCGTGGCCGACACCCACGTTGGGCTTCCGCTTGAAGCTTGCCGAGTACATGTCGTATAAATGGCGGTAAGTGGTGAGAGCGTGTGTGAAGAAGTACACCCCTGCAGGGTTAACATCATCTATTCGAATAGCCGTGTCCGCGGTAAAGGACTTCTGGGTTGCTTATATCAGTTCATAGACAAGTGAAAGTGGATACTCTAAAATACGCAAGATAAGCGTGAGTGTTATGGATGGCGTTCTCGTAGGGAGACGGGAGCGGTTCCATAGTGGTGTATTGGTTGGTGAATATGTGGACTCGTGTACGCCACCTCAAAAGAGTTGCTTGCAGTCGTAGTTTAGGATAGCCACCGAGTCAAAGCTGGCTTGCTGCAGTTAAACCCCACAATCCCCTTTGTTGATAATGATGCATATGTAGATAGTTCTGATGTAAGCCTTGCTAGGTACATTTGTACTCACGTTTGCCTATTTTATGTTTTTGCAGAGAGACTTCGGTCTCGCTAGTAGTTCCATGTGGACTTCGACGTTTAGCTTGATACCTCAGCTACGATCTTGTGCCCTCGGCAGGATCTGTTAGATAGTCAGGCTTCTCAGCCTCTTTCATTTATAGTTGTCTGTACTCAGACATGATAGCTTCCGTTTGTGTTTTGACTTGTATGCTCTGAATGTTGGGTCATGAGACCTATGTTTGTAATATCTCGCTCCCCGGAGCCTATTGAATAAAATACTTGAGTCGTAGAGTCATGTTGTGATGCCATGTTGTATTTGCGCATATCGAGCATATTGTGTGTATGATATTGAAATGCTTGGTATGTGTGGGATCTGACTATCTAGTTGTTTATCTTTAGTAGCCTCTCTTACCGGGAAATGTCTCCTAGTGCTTCCACTGAGCCATGGTAGCTTGCTACTGCTCCGGAACACTTAGGCTGGCCGGCATGTGTCCTTCTTCGTTCCTGTGTCTGTCCCTTCGGGGAAATGTCACGCGATGAATACCGGAGTCCTGTTAGCCCGCTACAGCCCGGTTCACTGGAGTCCTGCTAGCCTAGTGCTACAGCCTGGATTCACTCGCTGATGACCGACACGTTCGATGCTGGGTCATGGATGCATGTCCCTGTAAGTTTGTGCCACTTTGGGTTTACGACTAGCCATGTCAGCCCGGGCTCCTTATCATATGGATGCTAGCGACACTATCATATACGTGTGCCAAAAGGCGCAAACGGTCCCGGAAAAAGGTAAGGCGACACCCGTGGGAATACCATGCGTGAGGCCGCAAAGTGATATGAGGTGTTACATGCTAGATCGATGTGGCATTGAGTCGGGGTCCTGACACAGATGTAGTGTCGCCGTGCTGATGTGAACCTTTGTAACATCAGACCTTTGTATTTATTCTTGTAATAAGAGCTGATTTGTTCTATGTCAAGCAGTGTCGTATTCCAGAGACTTCTCCTTGATCTCTAGGCTGGAATACGGGGCATTCCGGTTTCTCTGAGCCGGGGTGCCACAGGTTTTCCCTACAGTCACCAGTGAAAAACTTGGATCCAGCAGGTATATTGTTTTTTCAGGTCGAGCAAGTTTCAACTGGGTTGTAGACTCCCCAGGCTTGGTTTTTTTAACAGGCCCAGCCCATGACGACAATGGGGCACAAAGATCCAGCAGGTATCAACTGGCCTCTGGCCCGCCAGCCTTAGTTATATTTTCTCATAGAACATCCGCGCGCAGTTTTTTTACTGAAGAAAACACACAGCCCAGTTATATTTTCAACTTGAAATGCCATGTCCTACTTTCATTTTCTAATCTCTACCTATAGTTTTACTAGTTCATATATATGTATTATTATGTTCAAAGTACGTCAAGTTCCCTTTTCATCTTTACATCCTTATTTTTTGTTGTTGTTTTCCCTCCCAGCGCTAATTTTTTACCACTGGTTTTCCCTAAAACCAACTCAATTGTCCCACGTCTTATTAGCTTACAAAAATAAAACAATATTTTATTTAGCAAATCAATATGTTCTTAAAAAATAATTTTTATCATTTCTGGATTAAAACAGTTCGGACTCCACCGAAATATGCAAATTAGGTTGAACTTTTTGACTGTGGTCCAGGGCAGAAAATGGGTTGTAAGAAGTTCCTTAAGAATTACCAAATGGGCTGCAAATTATTAAAAATATAGCAAATGGGCTCTATGTTGTCTGCCATAGATTTGGAGGCTAACTTGTGGGACTACTAAGTTCATGCGTACACAAGGTTTCTCAAAAAAAGAAACTTAGTCAATAATCGACTCTACCAGCGTTAGACCGTTAGATGTCAATCTAACGGCAATCCTACCTTCTTGAGTGTCTGATCTTCCTGCACCAGCCGCCCAAACCAGCGCCGGTGAAATCGCTTGTTCCTGCCTCCCGTGGTCGGCTGTGTTGCAGGGCAGGCCTCACAGACCCAACATACTCGCATCCCTGGCCTAGCCATCCCTCTACTCACCCACACCTCCTGTTATTCTCCGGCGACGACAGCCTCACACTGCAGCCGAACCAGTAAACCCTCGTACCCACTTCGCATGGGAAACAACTAGGGTTGGGCATTCGATTAGACCAAACCGATCGGGTTGGTGCTTTGGTTACTTTTCAAATTCGGTTTCCTGATTCATTTGAACGATCGATGATCTACAAAAGTAATGACCAAGACTTTGGTCCACCGATATTTCGGTTTGGTGCTCGGTTATTAACGAAGAGAACCAATATTAAAAGGTAAGCAAGAAATCGGGAGACAAATCTTGGGGAAATTTTTTTGACGCCGGACAGGAATAAATCGAAACATGGAACGGAATGGTAAGAGGAAAGCATTGCCGCAACTCGCAGGATATCATCGGAAGCTGGCCGCGATGGCCTCGACTGCATACAAGCGATAAACGCTGGCTGCCTCTACCACTAGGTACTACGGAGCCATGGGCGCAACCAGCCACCTCCGCCGCAAGGGAGCCATGGGTGCAACCAGCTGTGGGCCGCCTCCGTCGCTAAAGATCAACGGGCACTGATGCTAACGAGCCATGAGCGCAAGCGCGCAGCAGATGCCGTGCGAGGTTGGAAACTGGAGGCGGTGGCATCGCGTGATGTCTGCTCCTGAAGCACCGAAGCCTGGACCATATTCTGGATAAGTTGCATGGGCAATTTGCCTTCGTCTGCTTGTGGAAAGAAAAGGCTGGAAAAAGCCTTGTCCACTAGTTCTATAACGTGGAGTCATGGATGGTTGGGTTGAATTGACTAAGCTTTTAGAAAACGAGAAAGTTGATAAAATGTGGTTAATTCGGGAGATTCGGTTAACAGCGTCCAATGACCAACAGTATCGAAGTAATATCGGTTTCTTACGATCGCCAACCGGACGAACGACTGAACCTTCGGTCCTCAATTTTTTCGCCTTCGGTCTCGTTTTTTCGGCTCCGGTCTTTGGTTCTCGGTTTATATGCCCACCCCTAGAAACGATTGCCGAGTCTTCCTCGGCTTCAGGTCGTTCCCTTACTTGGCCTCGCCGTCATCCACCACCTTGGTGCTATTGCACGGCATGGTAAACGAACCACATCCATTGGAAGAGGACTGTATGTGGAGAGGCTGACTGATGGGTCCATGGCTACACGCAAGGAAGTGCCTCCTTTTTTGCGAGTAGGAAGTGCCTCCTTATTATGTGAAAAATAATGATTCCACCTCCTCACAGCTAGGACCCACCGGAAGGGCCTCTGTATTTCATGAAAAAACATTCCCCCGCTGATAGCTCGGATCCACCAGCGATATCTTCGCATGCAAGGAAGTGCCTCCTTATTACGCACAAAAAATTGAATACCCCCGCTGCTAGGTGTGTCCCACCATATTTGGAGGATAACTTGTGGGCCTACTAAGTTGACGTGGACGTAGGGCTTTGTCAACTTAGTCAATATAAACGATTCTCGCTGCGGTGACTGTACGATGTCCATCCAACGGTCGTCGTGCTTCTTCAACCTCTGGTCTTCTTGCTCCAGTCACCCAAACCAGTGCCGACCATGCCGCCTGCTCCTGCCTCTTATGGCTGGCTGTGCTGCCACGTAGGCCTCACCGCCCCACCCTAATCCCATCGCTAGCCTGGCCATCCCTGTACTCACCTAGACCTCCTGTTATTCTCCGGTGACGGCAGCCTCACACTTCAGCCAAACCGGTAAACCCTTGTACTCCCCTCCGCATGAGAAACAACTGCTTGGTCTTCCTGTCTCCGAGTCATTCCATTCCTAGGCCTTGTTGTTGTCCATCGCCTTGGTGCCCTTGGTGTGGCATGGTCAACGTGGTCAAGGAATGACTTCCATCGAAAGAGGACTGTACGTGGAGAGGCTGACAACTGGGTTAATGGCCACAGCAAGGAACTACCTCCTTGTTAAGCATGAAACAATTATGCCTCCACCTAACAGCGAGGACCCACCGGAAGGTCCTCTGTATTTTGCAGAAAAAATGTTTGCCCCCTGACAGCTGGGACCCACCAGCTACATCTTCGCACGCAAGGAAGTGCATCGATATTATTGGAAAAACATGATTCTTTCCCCTGATAGCTGGGACCAACCATCTATATCTTCACACGCAACGAAGTGCCTCCTTATCCACCCTGACAGCTGGGACCCATCCGGTCCAAGCGTACATAGTGTTGTCTATCTGATCGTGTGTGTATGTATATACTAGTCGATCGGTCTCTCTGCAGCAATGATCTGTGGCCGAGTAAGGAGCGGCATGTGTTGTAGTACAGGCGCGGACGTACCATGCCATGCAGTATCCTCTATATATATCATGTACATGTATGTACAGGCACGCTGCAAGAAAGTAAATACAGTTACATATGTACATACAGGTCGGGTCTCTAACGCATAGAGCGACGACGTCATGTTAATCGGCAACCAACTGGCTGGGTCGGAATGAAGGAAACAACATCATGTTCATCGGTAGGCAACAAAATGCGTCGTGTTCATTGCAGCTTGGATGGAACAGCCGAAACAAGGTATGTCGTACCGCAAAACGGAGGAAACGGACTTCTGTTCGGGTGCCTACGGTCGAAACAGGGCCCTATTGATCGGGAGGGGTGTGGTGTACCACAGAACAGTCGACACGGATTTGTTTTCAAGCTCCTACAGCTGAAATGGGGTGTTGTTGATCGGGAGGTGTGTGGCGTACCGTAAAACGGAGGAAACGGACTTGTGTTGGAGCGCCTATGGTCGAAACAGGGTCCTATTCATCGAGAAGTGTGTGGCGTATCACAAAAGGGGACTCCATGTGCTACTGTTCATCCACCGTCTATAGCCTCGCGCCAACCTTCAAGGGCTACTCTTCATCCACCGTTGACTTCCTCAAGGCTCCACCTGCTACCACTATAGGAATCAGGCACTTTGCCGTCAGCCATGGCTGACGGCAAAGGCATGCCAGGCTGACGAGAAAGGGCTGCCAGCAGATGACAACAGGTCCGAATGAATAGGCTACGACAAAGGCCTCTTTGTCGTCTACTAGCGGACGGCAAAGATCCAAAGGCCTTTGCCGTGATTAATTGTGTGCCTTGCCGTCAGCTGGAAGATGGCAAAGGCCTTTGCATCTTTGCCGTCAGCCAGCGGACGACAAAGATGCAAAGGCCTTTGTCGTCTGCTAGCTGACGGCAAATCTGCCAAATAGGCCAGCCCAGTACGCCCCAGGTTGTACAGGTAGCTGCCATGTGGCAACTTTGCCGTCTACTAGGTGACGGCAAGTGGCTATATAGCCCCTGTTTTTTCTGTTTTTCCTAAATTCCTTCAATTTGACAGAATTTCACCCCCCCACACACACATACATTTCAAAATGATTTCAACAAGCATACCAGCAATAAGTTTCCAACAACATACAATGGTTTCCAACAAGTTTCAATAAACAAAAAGGAAGCACAAGTAGAAGAGTACACTCCAACAATGCAAGCTTCCTCATCTCAAGCAAATCTGCAAATTAGGAAAGATGAAAGTTAGAAGAAGAAGAAGAAGAAGAAGAAGAAAAAGAAGAAGAAGAAGAAGAATTTATCTTCTCTTTCTTTTTGTCCTCTCCTCTTCTTTATCTTCTTCTTCTAACTATGGCAGGTAAAAATGCCATTTTTTAGCTAAGGTAGGTAAAAATGCTAAGTGTGTAGGACATTTTAGAGCTAAGCTTGGTAAATAAGTCATTTTGGATCTAACCTAGGTAGTTATGCCATTTTTGAGCTAACTATGCATATTTATTCATTTCGGAGGACAAAATGGTAAGTGTAGGTCATTTTAGAGCTATCCTAGTTAAAAATCGGTCATTTTGGAGCTAGGTAAGGTTATTTAGTCATTTTTGAGAAAAATAAACAAATTATATCATAGTTTGGAGCTAAACTATGGTTATTATGCCATTTTTTAACCTAAGTAAGCTAATTATGTCATAAATGAACTAGGTAAGTTAAGTACAGATCATTATTTAGCTATCCTAGGTAGTAATGACATTTTTAGCTAACTAAGCATATTAATTCATTTAGGAGGAAAAAAGGCTAAGTATAGATCATTTTATAGCTATCCTAGGTAAAGTATGTCTGTTCGGAGCTAAGTAAGGTTATTATGTCATTTTTGAGGAAAATAAGCTAAGTATAGGTTATTTTGGAGCTAAACCAAGGTTATTATGCCAATTTTTTTACCTAAGTGAGCTAATTATGTCATAAATGAAGTAGCTAAGCTAATTATAGATCATTATTGAGCTATCCTAGGTTGTTATGCCTTTTTTTTACCTAAGTGAGCTAATTATGTCATAGATGAACTAGCTAAGCTAGTTATAGATCATTATAGAGCTATCCAAGGTAGTTCTGCCATTTTCTATCTAACAAATCATATCAAGTCATTTTGGTGGAAAAAATGCTAAGTATATGTCATTTTATAGCTATCCTAGGTAGAATATGTCATTTTGGAGGTAAGTAAGGTTATAATGTCATTTTTGAGCAAAAATAAGCTAAATATAGGTCATTTCTTAATCTAAGTATGCATTCGTTAAGCAAAACACTTGTGAAAACTTACCGTCATCAGGGAGGTGAAGGAACGACCGGGTTTGCGCTAGTGCCAGATGGAGAAGGACCGGTCGGGGTTGTGCCACCGCGAGACGGAGAAGGATCGGTCCATGCTTGCTGGGAGGCGTGCTGCAATAAAGATCATTTGCAATGTTTAGTTAGCATGATGCAACTGAAATATGAATACTAGTCACTAATGACCATTCAAATCAAACTCACCATGTCTGCTATATCAATCTGAGGCAACAGCGGAGGGGTCTGGCCGGTTTTCTCGCACATGGACTGCACATTTTGTTTTCATGAGTCAGTCATATTAGTTAGTAATGAAACAAACATTACGTGCATGATTTGGCTAGTCTGTAGGAGAAACTTACCACAAGGAGCTCGTATACGGCCCGGTGACCTATGTCGTTTCGGTTCCTCTCCGCCTCCAATAAATTAGATGTCCTCTCTCCAACTGCCTCCCTCTCTGTGCTGTCTGCATGTTTGCCTCCGCTAGAAGCTTCTGGGCCCTAGCCTCGATGGTGAGCTCCATTGGCCGTGGTCGAGGCCTCATCTCAGGAAGAGACCTCGTCTAGCGCTTCTTTATCTCTGGGAGACTTCTAAGACTACGTATCAGTCCATCCCCAATGGCTACCGTTCCTCCCGTCACCAGATAGCATCACGAGCTCAGGATCAAAAGGACTCTAGCTCGGGTTGAAGTCATCCGCTTTCATCCTACCTCACGAGCTTGTTGTGGGAGGAGATGTTGTTGAAGCTCTCTGGATGATCGAGGCCATCCTCCGAGAATGCCTTGGCCTTCTTGAACGGGGCACTATGGGCCATGGCATAGAGGTCGTACAACGGTGGCACCTCCTTCTTGTTGTGTCGCTCCTAAAAGAGAGGAATAGGGTAAATTAGTAAATAAAGGGCAGAAGCTAGCATGAAGAATGAAATTACATGAATCGTTAAGGGCTCAAACCACATACCTAGTGATCCCCGTACTCAAACAGGTTGGAGCTCCCTAGATGGTGTGGCACACCTTGCATCTAGGCATGCTTGTCCCTGGCCTTGTTGTGGACGGCTAGCCATTGGGGAGAACACCACTCATCCACCAACCTCTCCCAATAGTCCATCCTATCCGCAAACCATCTCGGGGGCACCTAAGTTTGACAAAGAGAAATTTCAGCGCTACACCTACTGTTGGGGATATAACTATTAGGTATGACCCACCCAGGAGGGGCCGGGTTATACCTATGGCGATTCATCATATGCAGCCCACAATGATATTTGAAGACGGTGGTTTAGTTAAGGGCCCAAGGCCCAAAGGCGACTTAAGGCCTGTGAGGGTAAACCGCCATATATTTATAACTTGTATTGTAAGGCATGAATAGATAGTCACTGAGCCGGACACTGTTTATGAGCCAGCCGGGACATCGTGAGCCGCTGGGCGTCAACCTGTGTATATAAAGGGACGACCTGGCGGCGATTAATGACAAGAAACAACAGATCGAAAGCTAGGTCAAGCGGATTCACTCCCTGGTAATCGAGACATAAGCAATACCACCTCAAACTGGGTTAGTCCTTTACATTCACCGCAAGGGGCCAAACCAGTATAAAATCTCGTGCCATTTGTCCCGTTTTAACCCCTTTAAGCTACCTAGTTGCAATGGCTCCACGACTACGTCCTTTTGCTAGGACATCTGTTGTGACCTTTCCACGTTAGTTGGCGCCCACCATGGGGCCAGCACACGGTAGTTTTGATTTCTTAAAGGGAAGCTTCGAAGGGCTCAAGGGATACGCTGTGGGCTGGATGACCAAGAGTCATCGCGGCAAGCTCTACATCGACTACGCAGGCTGGGGCACCGAGGCCGCGTCAATTGAGTACGAGTACCGGGTCCACTTTGGTGGAAAGCACGTCTTCATCGGCAAGATCGGTGAGCCTCGCCCTCCGGACATCTGCACCAACCTCATCGAGACGGCTCGGCGTGCGAGACCCGCCCGAGCTCAGCCTGCCATGAAGCATGCCTTTGTGGGATGCATCCACGGAGCGGAATTTGACGAAGGATCTATGTCTGGCGGTGAGACGGCCATCTACTCTGATGGTGAGTCCTCCATGGGCGAGACTACTTTGTTGTATTAGCTGCAAGATGGTGAGCTTGGGGGCTATTCCGATGGCAATAGTATTCGGGACCCCTTTGAGCCGCCAAACAGAGTTGGGATCTTCATGGCTGGGACGCGGCCTGGGCAAAATTCTTCAATCGCCACGGTGATGATTTCTGGGTCAATTACGATGACGGCAGCCGGGGCAGGAGGCCCTGTGCGCCCACCGGCTCAGGTTTCGATGGCCTTAGTTGATAAATTGACGGCTCTGTTAACCGCCGTGGTCAACCCGGAGAATCAAGCTCAGCATGATGCAGAGGAGGCAAAGTTATGTTATGAGGTAGCACTAGCCAAGGAAGACTTGGCGGCACAGGACGTCAGGATAGCCACGGAATGGGCTGCTTTAGATGGCCAGGCTCAACAGATTCAGTCAGAAGCTTTCCGGCTTATGATGGATCAAGGCGCATCAAATTGAAGTTATGAGGAGGAGGCACCAGACGCGTTTACCTCCGGTTTACGAGGCGAGAAACCTCTTTTGCACGCCCGGAGCGGGGACCAGTAACCCGCCAAAGATAAACTAGCCTGCGGCACCCGGAGTTGGGACACCGGTTCAACCACGCGTGATGGAACCCCCTGGTCCGCATACCGCTCTGCCTCAGCATGTACCAACACTGCTGGGTCATTATTCTAATCCTTTGGAGAACATGATTGTTGTGGCAGCGCGATTGGCGGCTCTCCCGGTGGACGGCGACTCTCCGACGATGGATGAAACACGAAGGGTCAGAGAGCTTCTTCAGATAGCCTTGGCACAGCAGGAGGCATCTTCTTATAGTCGAGATAGGATTCATTAGATCCCTCACCCAAGCCGGAGTTATAGCAGACACATGGACTCACCAGCAGTTTCAAGCAACGCGCAGTGCCATGTCCAGGCGCGTGGGCATGACCCGGCGTATGATGGAGCTCTTAACTTGGATGATCAGGGCAGATTGCGTCAAGAGGCCAAGCAGGCAGCTCAGTGGGTGGCTTACCTGCCCCTTCCGGCTTATCCGATGACTTCAGATGAGGCAGGCGTGACCTCTAGGTCTACGGGTGTACTCTGTTTGGTGCCGGCTCTACGTAATGAGCGTTTTCCCAAGGATTTCAAAGGACCTCGAAAGGTGCCTAATTACATAGTCGACTTACCGCCTAAGGCGTGGATTGAAAGTTATGAGATGGCCATGGAATTATTGGAAGTCAGTGACACTGCGTGTGCCAAGTACTTCACCATGATGCTGGATGGAACGGCCTGTACTTGGTTAAAGGGATGTCGGCTAATTCCATCGGGTCACGGGCCAAGCTGAAGGCCCGGTTTATTCAGAATTTCAAGGACACATGCAAACAGCCCATGTTGATCGTGAACTTGGCAACTTGCGCCCAAGAGGAGGGTGAATCAATGACCCATTGGGTGCGCCGGGTTAAAGCTATCATACATTCATCTGATAACATGAATGTCCGCTCTGCGGTCTTATTGTTGGAGAAAAATTCTTGTTTTTTGCCTCTTAAGCAGAAGCTGGGGCGGCTCAAGCGCGATTGTAATGATATGGGGCAGATGATGGCGGCCCTAATCAAATACGGTGACTCTAATAGTACCAAGAACCCTGAGTCTGACGATGAGAAGACAGGGAAAGGAAATAAGAATGGTAACGCCAAGGGTCAGCAGCATAACCTGCGAATCAGGGAGGCAACGATAAACGCAAGGCGGATGGTAGCTCGGAGTTTGTTGCTAACACCAATGCACATGGCAATAATCAATGTCGTAAGGGGAGGCCGCCTCCTCGGAACAGTGGACCAGGTCCTACTCTTGAGAAGTTGCTTAACGAGCCCTGTCCAAAGCATGGCACGTAGGAGAAACCAGGTACTCACCTTTGGAAGGATTGTTCCATCATGAGGGCTTTCAAAAATTTGGACTCTCATGGGCCGGGCGGCGGCTCAGGCGGTGGCGGTTCTCATGGCCCGGGTTATGGATGTGGCGGTTCTAATTCCGGCTTCCAGGGCCACCAGGGCAATCAAGGTGGTTTTAATCAAGGCAATCAGGGTGGTTATAATCAGCAATCCGGCCTGGGGGGGTCAGCCGCAGCAACAATCTGGATTTCAAAGTAATCCGAAGCTACTGAATAGTGGCCAGTATCATGTTTTCACCACAAGTTTATGCAAGCGGGACCAGAAGCTCCATAAGCGGGCCATGAACACCGTTAAGCCAGCGGTTCCTCATTACTTGTGATGGTCTGAGCAGCCCATTATGTGGAGTAGAGCGGATCACCCTCCCCGGGTTGACAATCTGGGTCACTTGTCCTTGGTAGTGGCGCCTCGGGTTGGTGGATACAAATTCACTAAGGTGCTCATGGATGGAGGCAGTAGCATCAACATCCTTTATTATGAGACTTACCGTCGCATGGGGTTAACTCATAAAAATCTTAAGACGACATCCAACACTGTTTCCATGGAGTGGTGCCTGGTAAGTCGGTGTACCCAGTGGGCAAGATTGAGCTGGAGGTGGCCTTTGGGGATGAGCATGATTCTAGTGATGATAAGTTAACCTTTGAAGTGGTCAAAATCAGAAGCCCGTACCATGCTGTGTTTGGGCGGCCGGCTTATGCCATGTTCATGGCATGGCCGTGTTATGTTTATCTGCAGCCCAACATGCCGTGTTATAACGGGACCATCACAGTGCATGGGAGTCGGAAGATAGCCCTAAAATGTAAAGAAGGTGACGCTGATTATGCTAAGTCTGTCTGTGCAACACAGGAGTTGAAGTTTTACAAGGACAATGTTGACCCGGCCGATATGACGTCTTTGAAAAATCCAACTACATAGCATGATCCGGTGCTGAAATTTAAGTCGGCCGATGACACCAAGTTGGTCGATTTTATTCCTGGCGACTCATCCAAGCAGTTCAGTATTAGTGCTAACTTGGATCCGAAATAGGAAAGAACGCTCATTGAGTTCATCTGTGAGAACCGGGACATCTTTGCATGGAAACCCTCTGACATGCCGGGTGTACCGAGGGAACTCGCTGAGCACACTCTCAATATTGATCCGAAATTTAAGCCGGTCAAGCAATTGCTTCGTCGTTTCAACGAGGAGAGGAGGAACTTAAGGAAATATGCCCTAGAGGCAATAATAAAGTTATTATTTATTTCCTTATATCATGATAAATGTTTATTATTCATGCTAGAATTGTATTAACCGGAAACATGATACATGTCTGAATACATAGACAAACATATTGTCACTAGTATGCCTCTACTAGACTAGCTCATTAATCAAAGATGGTTATGTTTCCTAACCATAGACATGAGTTGTCATTTGATTAACGGGATCACATCATTAGTAGAATGATGTGATTGACTTGACCCATTCTGTTAGCTTAGCACTTGATCGTTTAGTATGTTGCTATTGCTTTCTTCATGACTTATACATGTTCCTACAACTATGAGATTATGCAACTCCATTTATCGGAGGAACACTTTGTGTGCTACCAAACGTCATACCATAACTGGGTGATTATAAATGAGCTCTACAGGTGTCTCCAAAGGTACATGTTGAGTTGGCGTATTTCGAGATTAGGTTTTGTCACTCCGATTGTCGGAGAGGTATCTCTCGGCCCTCTCGGTAATGCACATCACTATAAGCCTTGCAAGCAATGTAACTAATGAGTTAGCTATGGAATGATGAATTACATAACGAGTAAAGAGACTTGCCGCTAACGAGATTGAACTAGGTATTGAGATACCGACGATCGAATCTCAGGCAAGTAACTTATCGATGACAAAGGGAACAACGTATGTTGTTATGTGGTTTGACCGATAAAGATCTTCGTAGAATATGTAGGAGCCAATATGAGCATCCAGGTTCTGCTATTGGTTATTGACCAGAAACGTGTCTCGGTCATGTCTACATTGTTCTCGAACCCATAGGGTCCGCACGCTTAAGGTTTCGATGACAGTTATATAATGAGTTTATGAGTTTTGATGTACCTAAGGTTGTTCGGAGTCCCGGATGTGATCACGGACATGACGAGAAGTCTCGAAATGGTCAAGACATAAAGATCGATATATTGGACGACTATATTCGGACACCGGAAGTGTTCCGGCTAGTTTCGGAGAAAAACGGAGTGCCGGAGGGGTTACCGGAACCGCCCGGGGGAGTATTGGGCCTTAGTGGGCTTTAGGGAAGAGAAAGGGAAGCAGCCCAGGAGGTGGTGTGCCCCCTCCCATGAGGGGTCCGAAATGTACTAGGGGAGGGGGGCGCACCCCCCATTTCCTTCTCCTCTTTCCCTCTATTTCCTTCCCCCTTCCCTCTTCCTAGTTGGACTAGGAAAGGGGAGTCCTACTCCTCTAGGAGGAGGACTCCCCCCCCCTCCTTGGCACGCCCCAAAGGGTTGGCCGGCCCCCTCTCCTCCACTCCTTTTTATACGGGGGAGGGGGGCACCCCATGAACAACAATTGATCTCTTGATCTCTTAGCTGTGTGCGGTACCCCCCTCCACTAAAGTCCTCGATAATATTATAGCGGTGCTTAGGCAAAGCCCTGCAACGGTAGAACATCAAGATTATCACCACGCCGTCTTGCTGACGGAACTCTTCCCCGACATTCTACTGGACTGGAGTCCGGGGATAGTCATCGAGCTGAACGTGTGCTAGAACTCGGAGGTGCCGTAGTTTCGGTGCTTGATTGGTCGGGCCGTGAAGACGTACGACTTCATCAACCGCGTTGTTCTAACGCTTCCGCTTTCGGTCTACGAGGGTACGTGGACAACACTCTCCCCTCTCGTTCCTATGCATCACCATGATCTTGCATGTGCGTAGGAATTTTTTTTGAAATTACTACGTTCCCCAACAGTGGCATCCGAGCCTAGGTTTTATGCGTAGATGTTATATGCACGAGTAGAACACAAGTGAGTTGAGGGCGATACAAGTCATACTGCTTACCAGCATGTCATACTTTGGTTGGGCAGTATTGTTGGATGAAGCGGCCCGGACTGACATTACGCGTACGCTTACGCGAGACTGGTTCTACCGACGTGCTTTGCACACAGGTGGCTGGCGGGTGTCTGTTTCTCCAACCTTAGTTGAACCGAGTGTGGCTACGCCCGGTCCTTGTGAAGGTTAAAACAGCACTAACTTGACGAACTATCGTTGTGGATTTGATGCGTCGGTAAGAATGGTTCTTGCTCAGCCCGTAGCAGCCACGTAAAATTTGCAACAACAAAGTAGAGGACGTCTAACTTGTTTTTGCAGGGCATGTTGTGATGTGATATGGTCAAGACGTGATGCTATATTTTATTGTATGAAATGATCATGTTTTGTAACCGAAGTTATCAGCAACTCACAGGAGCCATATGGTTGTCGCTTTATTGTATGAAATGCAAACGCCCTTTAATTGCTTTACTTTATCACTAAGTGGTAGCGATAGTCGTAGAAGAAATAGATGGTGTAAACGACAACGATGGTACGATGGAGATCAAGGTGTCGCGCCGGTGACGATGGTGATCACGACGGTGCTTCGGAGATGGAGATCACAAGCACAAGATGATGATGGCCATATCATATCACTCATATTGATTGCATGTGATGTTTATCCTTTATGAAACCTATCTTGCTTTGATTGACGGTAGCATTTTAAGATGATCTCTCACTAAATTATCAAGAAGTGTTCTCCCTGAGTATGCACTGTTGCGAAAGTTCTTCGTGCTGAGACACCACGTGATGATCGGGTGTGATAGGCTCTACGTTCAAATACAACGGGTGCAAAACAGTTGCACACACGGAATACTCAGGTTAAACTTGACGAGCCTAGCATATACAGATATGGCCTCGGAACACGGAGACAGAAAGGTCGAACGTGGATCATATAGTAGATATGATCAACATAATGATGTTCACCATTGAAAACTACTCCATCTCACGTGATGATCGGACATGGTTTAGTTGATTTGGATCACGTGATCACTTAGATGACTAGAGAGATGTCTGTCTAAGTGGGAGTTCTTAAGTAATATGATTAATTGAACTTAAATTTATCATGAACTTAGTCCTGGTAGTATTTTGCAAATTATGTTGTAGATCAATAGTTCGCGTTGTTGCTTTCATATGCTTATTTTGATATGTTCCTAGAGAAAAATTGTGTTGACAATGTTAGTAGCAATGATACGGATTGGATCCATGATCTAAGGTTTATCCTCATTGCTGCACAGAAGAACTATGTCCTTAACGTTTGGCTAGCTCAATATGATGACTACTTGATAGTTTAGTGCACCATGCTTAACGACTTAGAATCGGGACTTCAAAGACGTTTTGAACGTCATGGACCATATGAGATGTTAAAGGAATTGTAGTTAATATTTCAAGCAAATACCCGAGTTGGGAGATATGAAGTCTCCAACAAGTTCTATAGCTAAAAGATGGAGGAGAATCGCTCAACTAGTGAGCATGTGCTCAGATTGTCTGGGTACTACAATCCCTTGAATCAAGTGGGAGTTTATATTCTAGATAAGATAGTGATTGACAGAGTTCTCTAGTCACCATCACCAAGTTACTAGAACTTTGTGATGAACTATAGTATGCAAGGGATGACGAAAATGATTCCCGAGCTCTTCGTGATGTTGAAATCAACGAAGGTAGAAATCAAGAAATAGCATCAAGTGCTGATGATTGACAAGACCACTAGTTTCAAGAGAAGGGCAAAGGGAAAGAAAGGGAACTTCAAGTAAAATGACAAGCAAGTTGTCACTCCCGTGAAGAAACCCAAAGCTGGACCAAAGCCCGAAACTGAGTGCTTCTACTGCAAAGGAAATGGTCACTCGAAGTGGAAATTCCCTAAATATTTGGTGGATAAGAAGGATGGCAAAGTGAACAAGGGTATATTTGATATACAGTTTATTGATGTGTGCCTTACTAGTGTTTATAGCAGCCCCTGAGTATTTGATACTTGTTCGGTAGCTAAGATTAGTAACTTGAAATAGGAGTTACAGAATAAACAAAGACTAGTTGAAGGCGAAGTGACAATGAGTGTTGGAAGTAGTTCCAAGATTGATATGATCATCACACACTCCCTATATTTTTGGGATTAGTGTTAAACCTAAATAAATGTTATTTGGTGTTTGCGTTGAGCATGAATATGATTTGATCATGTTTATTGCAATACGGTTGTTCATTTAAAGTCAGAGAATAATTTTTGTTCTGTTTAAATGAATAAAACCTTCAATGGTCATACACCCAATGAAAATAGTTTGTTGCATCTCGATCATAGTGATACACATATTCATAATATTGATGCCAAAAGATGCAAAGTTAATAATGATAGTGCAACTTATTTGTGGCACTGTCGTTTGGGTCATATCGGTGTAAAGCGCATTAAGAAACTCCATAAAGATGAATTTTTGGAATTACTTGGTTATGAATCATTTGATGCTTGCGAACCGTGCTTCATGGGCAAGATGACTAAAACGTCGTTCTTCGGAACAATGGAACGAGCTACTGACTTGTTGGAAATAATGCATACCGATGTATACGGTCCAATGAGTGTTGATGCTCATGGCGGGTATCGTTATTTTCTGACCTTCACAGATGATTCGAGCAGATATGAGTATATCTACTTGATGAAACATAAGTCTGAAATATTTGAAAAGTTCAAAGAATTTTAGAGTGAAGTGGAAAATCATCGTAACAAGAAAATAAAGTTTCTGCGGTCTGATCACGGAGACGAGTATTTAAGTTACGAGTTTGGTCTTCAATTAAAACAATGTGGAATAGTTTCACAAACTCATGCCACCTGGAACACCACAGCGTAATGGTGTGTCCGAACATCGTAACCACACTTTATTAGATATAGTGCGATCTATGATGTCTCTTGCCGATTTACCATTATCATTTTGGGGTTATGCATTAAAGACAACTGCACTCACTTTAAATAGGGCACCATCTAAGTCCGTTGAGACGACACCATATGAACTATGGTTTAGCAGTAAACCTAAGCTGTCGTTTCTTAAAGTTTGGAGTTGCGATTCTTATGTGAAAAAAGTTTTCAACCTGATAAGCTTGAACCCAAATCGGAGAAGTGTGTCTTCATAGAATACCCAAAGGAAATTGTTGGGTACACCTTCTATCACAAATCCGAAGGAAAAAACATTCGTTGCTAAGAATGGATCCTTTCTAGAGAAGGAATTTCTCTCGAAAGAAGTGAGTGGGAGGAAAGTAGAGCTTGATAAGGTAATTTGTACCTTCTCCCGAATTGGAAAGTAGTTCATCACAGAAATCAGTTCCAGTGATTCCTACACCAATTAGTGAGGAAGCTAATGATAATGATCATGAAACTTCAGATTAAGTTACTACAAAACCTCGTAGGTCTTCCAAAGTACAGTCCGAACCAGAGTGGTACGGTAATCCTGTTCTGGAAGTCATGTTACTAGACCATGATGAACCTACGAACTATGAGGAAGCGATGATGAGCCCAAATTCCACGAAATGCCTTGAGGCCATGAAATCTGAGATGTGATCCATGTATGAGAACAAAGTGTGGACTTTGGTGGAGTGGCCGATGATCGGCAAGCCATATTGTATAAGTGGATCTTGAAGAGGAAGACAGACGCTGATAGTAGTGTTGCTATCTACAAAGCTCGACCTGTCGCAAAAAGGTTTTCGACAAGTTCAAAGTGTTGACTACAATGAGATTTTCTCAACTGTAGCAATGCTTAAGTCTGTCCAAATCATGTTAGCAATTGCCACATTTTATGAAATCTGGCAAATGGATGTCAAAACTGCATTCCTTAATGGTTTTCTTCAAGAAGAGTTGTATATGATGCAACCAGAAGGTTTTGTCAATCCTAAAGGTGCTAACAAAATGTGCAAGCTCCAGTGATCCATCTATGGACTGGTGCAAGCATCTCAGTGTTGGAATATACGCTTTGATAAGTTGATCAAAGCATATAGTTTTATACAGACTTGTGGTGAAGCCTGTATTTACAATAAAGTGAGTGGGAGCACTACCACCTTTCTGATAAATATATGTGAGTAACATATTGTTGATCAGAAATGATGTAGAATTTTTCTGGAAAGCATAAAGGAGTATTTGAAAAGAGTTCTTTAAAAGAAATACCTCAGTAAAGCTACTTACATATTGAGCATCAAAATCTATTGAGATAGATCAAGATGCTTGATAAATTTTTCAATAAGTACATACCTTGTCAAGATTTTGAAATAGTTCAAAATGGAACAGTCAAAGAAAGAGTTCTTGCCTGTGTTGCAAAGGTGTGAAATTGAGTAAGACTCAAACCCCGACCACGACAGAAAATAGAAAAGAGAATGAAAGTCATTCCCTATGCCTCAGTCATAGGTTCTATAAAGTACGCTATGCTATGTACTAGACCTATTGTATACCTTGCTCTGAATTTGGCAAGGGAGTACAATAGTGATCTAGGAGTAGATCACTGGACATTTGTCAAAAATATCCTTAGTGAGGACTAAGGAAATATTTCTCGATTATGGAGGTGATAAAAGAGCCCGTCATAAAGAGTTACATCGGTGCAAGCTTTCACACCGATCCAGATGACTCTAAGTCTCAATCTGAATACATATTGAAAGTGGGAGCAATTAGCTAGAGTAGCTCCGTGCAGAGCATTTTTGCAAAATACATACGGCTCTGAATGTGGCAGACCTGTTGACTAAGCTTCTCTCACAAGCAAAACATGATCACACCTTAATACTCTTTGGGTGTTAATCACATAGCAATGTGAACTAGATATTGACTCTAGTAAACCTTTTGGGAGTTGGTCAAATGACGATGTGAACTATGGGTGTTAATCACATGCACATGTGAACATTAGTGTTAAATCACATGGTGATGTGAACTAGATTATTGAATCTAGTGCAAGTGGGAGACTGAAGGAAATATGCCCTAGAGGCAATAGTAAAGTTATTATTTATTTCCTTATATCATGATAAATGTTTATTATTCATGCTAGAATTGTATTAACCGAAAGCATGATACATGTGTGAATACATAGACAAACATATTGTCACTAGAATGCCTATACTACACTAGCTCATTAATCAAAAATAGTTATGTTTTCTAACCATAGACATGAGTTGTCATTTGATTGACGGGATCACATCATTAGTACAATGATATGATTGACTTGACCCATTCCATTAGCTTAGCACTTGATCGTTTAGTATGTTCCTATTGCTTTCTTCATGGCTTATACATGTTCCTACAACTATGAGATTATGCAAGTCCCGTTTACCGGAGGAACACTTTGTGTGCTACCAAATGTCACAACGTAACTGGGTGATTATAAAGGAGCTCTACAGGTGTCTCCAAAGGTACATGTTGAGTTGGCGTATTTCGAAATTAGGTTTTGTCACTCCGATTGTCAGAGAGGTATCTCTGGGCCCTCTCGGTAATGCACATCACTATAAGCCTTGCAAGCAATGTAACTAATGAGTTAGTTACAGAATGATGCATTACATAACGAGTAAAGAGACTTGCCGGTAACGAGATTGAACCAGGTATTGTGATACCGACGATCGAATCTCGGGCAAGTAACTTACCAATTACAAAGGGAACAACGTATGTTGTTATGCGGTTTGACCGATAAAGATCTTCATAGAATATGTAGGAGCCAATATGAGCATCCATGTTCCGCTATTCGTTATTGACCAGAAACGTGTCTCGGTCATGTCTACATTGTTCTCGAACCCATAGGGTCCGCACGCTTAAGGTTTCGATGAGAGTTATATAATGAGTTTATGTATTTTGATGTACTGAAGATTGTTCGGAGTCCCGGATGTGATCACGAACATGACGAGGAGTCTCGAAATGGTTGATACATAAAGATTGTTATATTGGACGACTATATTCGGACACCAGAAGTGTTCCGGGTAGTTTCGGAGAACACCGGAGTGCCGGAGGTGTTACCGGAACCCCCCGGGGGAGTATTGGGCCTTAGCGGGCTTTAGAGAAGAGAGAGGGCAGCAGCCCAGGAGGTGGTGCGCCCCCTCCCATGAGGGGTTCGAATTGGACTCGGGGAGGGGGCTCACCCCCCCCCCCTTTCCTTCTCCTCTTTCCCTCTCTTTCCTTCCCCCTTCCCTCTTCCTAGTTGGACTAGGAAAGGGGAGTCCTACTCCTACTAGGAGGAGGACTCCCCCTCCTTGGCGTGCCCCAAGGGTTGGCCGGCCCCCTCTCCTCCACTCCTTTATATACGGGGGAGGGGGGCACCCCATGAACAACAATTGATCTCTTGATCTCTTAGCTGTGTGCGCTGCCCCCTCCACCAAAGTCCTCAATAATATTGTAGCGGTGCTTAGGCGAAGCCCTGCGACGGTAGAACATCAAGATCGTCACCACGCCGTCTTGCTGACGGAACTCTTCCCCGACATTCTGCTGGATCGGAGTCCGGGGATCGTCATCGAGTTGAATGTATGCTAGAACTCGGAGGTGCCGTAGTTTCGGTGCTTGATCAGCCGGGCCATGAAGATGTACAACTACATCAACCGCGTTGTTGTAACGCTTGCGCTTTTGGTCTACGAGGGTACGTGGACAACACTTTCCCCTCTCGTTGATATGCATCACCATGATCTTGCGTGTGCGTAGGATTTTTTTTTGAAATTACTACGTTCCCCAACAGTAAGGCCATTGGTGAAGAAGTGGCCCGGCTCTTAGCGACAGGGTTCATTGTTGAAGTTTTTCATCCAGAGTGCTTGGCTAACCAGGTGCTAGTGCTTAAGAACAATGGCACTTGCCGCATGTGTGTGGATTACACAGACTTAAACAAGGCTTGTCCGGCGGACCCTTTTATTCTCCCTCGTATTGATCAAATCATTGATGCTACGGCGGGTTGTGAGCGTTTTCGTTTTTTGGATGCTTATTCTGGTTATCATCAGATCAAGATGGCAGTTAAGGACTAGGAGAAGAGAGCTTTCATTACTCCCTTTGGAGCCCTCTGCTATGTGTCTATGCCTTTTGGGCTCAAGAGTGCCCAGACGACTTATCAGCGATGTGTGGAGGATTGTCTTCACAGTCAGATTGGGCGCAATGTTCATGCTTATGTGGACGACATTGTGGTGAAATCCAGAGAGAAGGAAACCTTGATAGATGATCTGAAAGAAACCTTTGATAATCTCCGGGTCTACAACATGATGCTTAAACCGGCCAAGTGCAGTTTTGGTGTGCCAGCGAGCAAGCTTTTGGGTTTTCTGGTTTCTAACAGAGGCATTGAGGCTAACCCGGAGAAGATCAGGGCCATCACCTCCCTGGCTAAGCCGGCGTGTATCAATGATGTTCAACGTCTGGCGGGTCGTATTGCTACCTTAAGCCGGTTCATAAGTCGGTTGGGTGAGAAGGCCATACCGATGTATCAGATGATGAAGAATACGGATAACTTCATCTCGAGTGATGTTGCTAACAACGCGTATGAAGACCTGAAGAGGCAGCTAGCTGAGCCACGAGTCCTTCATGCTCCCATTGATAAGGAGCCATTATTGTTATATGTGGCTGCTAACACCCGCACGGTCAGTGTAGCCATTGTGGTGGAATGGAAGGAGACTGGCAAGGAGTATCTGATTCAGCGGCCGGTTTATTATATCAGTGAGGTGCTTATTGAGTCCAAGCAAAGATATCCACATTGGTAGAAACTTGTTTATGGGGTGTTCATGGCCAGCAAGAAGCTTAAGCAATATTTCCTGGGTCATCCCATTACCGTGGTCAGTTCTGATCCTTTAGGGGATATTATTCAAAACAGAGAAGCCACAGGACGAGTCGCCAAGTGGGCCATTGAACTTGGGCCTCATGGTTTGAAGTATGTGCCTCGCACCGCTATCAAGTCTCGAGCATTGGTGGATTTCATCAATGACTGGACAGAGCTGCAGATGCCTGAAGAGAAGCCGGATAACACATATTGGACTATTCACTTTGATGGGTCCAGGCAATTGGAAGACTCAGGGGCTGGAGTTGTCTTAGCTTGCCCTCGAGGTGACAATTTTTTTATGTTCTAAGGTTGATGTTTCCCTGTACTAATAATGCAGCTGAGTATGAAGCCTTGATCCATGGTCTTCGGATGGCTAAGGAGATGAACTTAGCCGGGTGAGATGTTTTGGTGACTCAGACTTGGTATCTTAGCAAGTTTCAGGAAAAAGTGGGATTCCAAAGACCCGCTTATGGCATCTTAAAGCCGCGAGGTGGATGCCATTGTTGGACATATCAAGGGTTATCAGGTGGAACACATTGATCACGGGAAAAATGAGGCGGCTGATGCCTTAAGCCATTTGGGGTCTCAGCATAAGCCGGTGCCACCTAACACTTTCTTGGATATCCTGCATAACCCTTCTGTCTAGTTGCCTACAATGGAAGACCTGGCTGTTCTTGACCCGGAGGCACAATTGGTGGCAGCTCTTCACACTATCCCAGATTGGATAGTACCATACTTGGCTTACATGACCCGGGGCGAGTTACCTGAGGATGAAACTTTGGCCAGGCAGATAACCCAGCGGTGTAAGTCAATGACAGTTGCCAATGGCGAGTTACACCATCGCAGTGTCACTGGGGCGTTTCAGTGTTGCATCTCTTCTGAGGAGGGCTGTGAGATTCTTCGTGAGATTCATGAAGGAGATTGTGTTCATCATGCCGGTTCAAAGTCCATTGTGGCCAAAGCTTTTTGTCATGGATTTTATTGGCTGACGGCTCATGCTGATGCAGAGGATTTGGTCAGCAAATGTGATGGTTGTTAGAAATTTTCACGAGCTCACGTGCCGGCTCAAGAATTGAGGATGATTCCAATTACTGGGTCGTTTGCAGTCTGGGACTTGACATGGTTGGGACTTTTAAAAGATCCAAGGATAAAAAGACCCACCTCTTGGTGGCAGTTGACAAATTTACAAAGTGGGTTGAAGCAGAGCCGGTTAGCAAGTGTGACGCGGCCAGGGCGGTTCAATTCATTAAAAAGGTGATTTTCGGCTTTGGCTTTCCCCATAGTATCATAACTAATAATGGCACTAATTTGTCCAAGCGTGCTATGAAAGAGTTTTGTCAACGTGAGCATATTCGCCTTGATGTGTCATCAATAGCTCACCCCCAATCCAATGGTCAGGCTGAAAGAGCCAATCAGGAAATTTTGAGACGCATCAAACCCCGGCTTATGGTTCCTTTGCAACGGACGCCGGGTTGTTGGGTGGAGGATTTACCTTCTGTGATATGGAGTATCAATACTACCCCCAACAGATCTACGGGGTACACGACTTTCTTCATGGTTTACGAAGCAGAGGCGGTTCTCCCTAGTGACATCCGTCATGACTCTCCTCACATGGCGGTTTACGTTGAAGCTGATAATGAACAAGCACGTCAGGATGCACTTGACCTGTTGGATGAGAAGCGCGATCTTGCAGCAGCCCATTCAGTGATTTATCAACAAGACCTGCATTGTTACCATAGCCGTCGGGTTAAGTCCAGAAACTTTCAGGAGGGTGATTTGGTGCTTCGGCTCATCCAAGATCAAACTGACATGCACAAGTTATCTCCACCTTGGGAAGGGCCCTTTGTGGTCAGCAAGAATTTGAACAATGGGTTATACTACCTTATCGATGTTCGAGAGCACAAAGACTCACTTAAGTCGGAAGAGGAGACCCGCTGGCCGTGGAATATTGCTCATCTTCGACCTTACTACACTTGAGCCACCGGCTCTTATGATGTACATATTTTTGATGATGTACATATTTTTGATGATATATATATATATATATATATATTATGATGATTATAATAAAGCAGGGTCTCTATTGTGTCATCTGCAACAATCATGTGTCTTCGTCATCATAATTTCATTGACCAATAGGGGGCGGGTCGTATTCGAATCATGCTATTAACCCCTTTTGGGCGGCTTCCTGGTCGTATTTCAACCATAGCCGTAAACATTTTTGATCATTTGGGGGCTTGGTCGTATTCGAATCATAGCTATTAACCCCTTTTGGTCCAGCTCATGATCGTATTTGAATCATAGCCATTAAACACTTTGATCATTGGGGGCTTGATCATATTCGAATCACGGCTTAACCCCTTTGGTCTGGCTTCCTGGTCGTATTCCAACCATAGTCGTAAACACTTAGATCACTTGGGGGCTGAATCGTATTCGAATCACAACGATTAACCCCTCTTGGTCCGGCTCATGATCATATTCGAATCATAGCCATTATCGAATCATACCTAATGGTACCCCTTTGATTGGCGCAATGCCAAAAACCATTAGGGGGCTTCCTGATCATATTTGAATCATAGCTATTAACCCTTTTGGTCCGGCTTCATGGTCGTATTTGTACCATAGCCTTGCTTTTGACATTTGGCTTGATTTCTTGAAGTTTTTTCCGGATCTTCTTGATACTTCTTGCCTTTTGGGTTTAAAGTAATTCCTCCATATATCTTTTACTTTCACAGCTCATATTTGAAGCTTACCGTCGTTTTTACTACCCGGTTTAATGAGAGGCGACAACTCGCCCTTACATGATGATATCCAGCACTTGGAAATGTTGGCTTCTGAAGCTTTGGGTACTCACCCTTACTGCACATGTATCATAAACTGGCAGTGCAATTACATATCACAGGTATGATATCATTATTATGTTTCAATCAAGGTTCAACAAGCCTTCTCCATAGCTGTTTAAGCATCAGTGGGTGCATATGAGATATTATGACCCGCCCTGCGGTAAACCGCCAAGGGATCACTTTTGATTTACTTGTGTGCAGGATAAAATTGAAATTTTTCTACCCCACTCAAAAATCATAAGTCTTAGGTGGCGGTTTAATAGTATGGAGCATAACAAAAAACGTGCACGATGGCATGACAGAGCAAAGTTGTTGCTACCCTATTACATGACTCCCAAAGTCCAAATGCTTAACTGTTTTTCAGAAGGCCACAATATGGACCGCCCAGCGGAGAAATCTTCTTGTTGGCCTGATGCTTCTGGGTCAACCCTCTCCGCTTCTTTGTCTTGTTCTATGTCCTGAAAGGTTGATGACGACCAGTCAATGCCACTCAAAGCTTGGAACTCAACTTCATCATCAATTTGCTTGGACGGGTCAACTTCAGGGGCAAACGTGTGCTTATGGATTGGGGGGATCAGGCATGTCACTTTATAAGATGGTGTTGGCATCTTCTGATTTCCCACGTCATAAGATGGATGATACTTGGTGAGGTCTGTCTCATTGGCAATCAGACTGGCCACAGGGCGTATCTCCTTCACGCAAGCAGCAAAGTCCTTCTGTTCAAACGGAATGATGTCCTCCTTGAGGCTTGGATACCCGATAGAGATGTCGGGCGGGTCTAATTCCAGTAACCATGCTTTGGCCCAGCTTAAGGCAGTCACGGCTCTGGCTCTCGCAGATGATCGCTTCATTTCATTAAACCACTGGGCAACACAGAAAGCTTCCTTAGCACGTCAACCAAGAGTGTGGAGGCTTCATTGGACGGAGCAATTGTGGCCAATGTGCACTGAGCACCAGTGTAAAGCTGCTCCACCAATGTGTAAACCGCCTTCCGCTTCACCAGCATGTCTTGGTTCAGATGGGTGCTTTGAGGGCCTGCAAAGTGATCATTCGATGCGTTAAAAGCAGATAATATCGCCAAGGAGGATATTCAAAATTTGGCAATCATCAGGCGACTTACCAAAGATAGCAGACACCATCTGAGACACCTGGCGTTTTACACCGGTAAGTTCAGTGGTTGCTTCCTGGAGAGCCGCTTCCGCCTTTTCCGCCCATTGTGTCAAGGCAATCTTTTCTTTAGACCAGGCACTTTTCTCAGCTTCAAAGTCGGTTCTCAGTTTTTCTGCCTCACCCACACTAAAGTCGAACTTTGAGTTTGCCTTCTGGGTCTCAGCCTCTTGCAGCTCCAGACGGGTCTTCAAGTCAGACAACTCTGATTGAAGTTCAGTAGTGGTGATCTGTACATACACCGGGTTAAAGTCATAATTTAATGTTAGTTCAACATATTAAGTCCCAAGCCTTTTGCAAGCAACAACACTTGACACTTGGGGGCTAATGTCTACCGAAAGCTCTATTTATGTGGCGGCTTAAGAAGGGGCCTAATGGTATATGACTAGTTATAGTGGGTTATATAAGCCGCCATGAGCAGTTTGATGTTTATCAAAAGAAGAAACTATGGAACATTGAATTTAACTACAGCCGGTGGTATGAGTCGCCATGACTAGGTGGATCTATCAAGATACAACCGTACAAACATGTTTCACAGATTGCAATTGTTATTTCGGATCAGTGGCAGTTCATAAAAAGGAAATAATTCAAGACCAAAAACTAGCACAGGGGAGTTCATAAGTTCTAATGAGATCTCTTTCGAAGGAAAGGGGGTCTGTTGGTATTGAAGGCGAAGGAAAAACAACTACCGCATAAGTTCTATACCATTTCTGGATCAAAAGTGTTATGGTGGAAGAACTAAGAAGGAACTACGAAGAACATGAAGAACAGTTCAGGAACCCTAATGTAGATCTGGGGTACGGTAGAGCGAGTGCTTATAGATGCAGGTCAACTATGGAGGAGCGCTGCCGTTTTTTGGTCTGTTCAGGGTGATGCAGCGGGCAAGGACGAGGACGATACTGTGCTTCGCGGCGGTGGCGGAGTTCGAGTGGCTGACAGTCGCGAGAGGAGGAAGATGATGGAAAAGGGGGAGAATGAGAAGAGGTCAGTCGTGGCTATTTATAAGGAAAGGTTAATAAGTAGGCACGAAAAACGAGTTGGCCAAAACATGGTTATCCAGCTGCCTAGACGCCTCGATTTTTAGAACGGTTATTAAGATAAAGATTCATTGAGATATGTTGGATAAAGTGTGAATTAATGGCAGGTGACATCATGGCGGGTTATCACAAATCAAGAAGATGACATCATGGTGGGTTATAAACTCTCGCACAAATAAAGAAGAGAAGATTTTTTTCTAAGTATTGAAGATTGACATGAACCAGTTCAAATCAATCTGAGGCCTAATGTTGGGGATATAACTATTAGGTATGACCCGCCCAAGAGGGGCCGGGTTATACCTATGGCGATTCATCATATGAAGCCCACAAGGATATTTGAAGATGGCGGTTCAGTTAAGGGACCAAGGCCCAAAGGCGACTTAAGGCCTGTGAGGGTAAACCGCCATATATGTATAACTTGTATTGTAAGGCATGAATAGATAGTCACCAAGCCGGACACTGTTTATGAGCCGGCCGGGACTCCGTGAGCCACTGGGCGTCAACCTGTGTATATAAAGGGGCGACCCGACGGCGATTCAAGACAAGAAACAACCAATCGAAAGCTAGGTCAAGCGGATTCGCTCCCTGGTAATCGAGACATAAACAATACCAACTCAAACTGGATTAATACTTTACCTTCATCGCAAGGGGCCGAACCAGTATAAACTCTAGTGTCCTTTGTCCCATTTTAACCCCTTTAAGCTACCTAGTTGCGATGGCTCCACGACTAAGTCTTTTTTCTAGGACATCAGCCATGACCTTTCCACGACACCTACGAATCAAATCAAGGAAACTAAGTACCAGGCCGTAAGAATAGGTAATTACCTTCATGTACTTCTCCTTAATCAGATACTTGCCATGGCACTTCTTCTACCTCCTGATGTTAGTCTAGGCGAAGTAGTCTTGAACAGCCAGCACCCGAGCCTCGTGCCGTAAGTTTTGAAGTAGGCGCTTGCACTCAGCTTCGAGAACCATAGCCGCGTCAGCCTCGTGTTCCTCAAGACACCTGTAGAAGGTCTGCAATCAAACAAGACAACACTGATCATTAGTACAATCACTATGTACTATTGATTTTTAATTCTGTAAAGGAGAAATTAACCAAAACCACCGTCTCACAATGTCGGCCACCATCTCGCACATGACACCATCGACCATCTCCCCTGACGGGGCTGGTGCAGCCTCGTACAGCTCCCAGGTCAGTGCTAGCTGTGGAACCTCACCCTCATCGGGCAATGTGACCCACCCCCGGAAGTGGTGCCGGCAAAGAGTACCAAGGAGCTGGTTGGGCCTGAGGACACCATTTGCGTGTATCCAACCCCTGCAGTATGACGAGACCAACACATTAGATATTAATTTGAAGAAACATGAAGGCATTAGGTTAAAAAGAGTAAATGCACTTACATCTCCCCATTAGGCTAAATCAACCACCTCTGGTCGCGGGTTGCTGGCACGGACGGGAGCTTAGTACCACCACGCTGGTAGTCCTTCTTTCCCTCCTCAACCAGCTCGCCCTCATTGTAGCTATCATCAGAAAAGGTCTCCTCGACTCCATCAACATTACCGCTAGTCTCCGGAGTCACGTGGGACGAAGACTCTGGGACCCGAGTCTCCTGGGAGGAAGACTCTGGGACCCGAGTTTCACCGGACGTAGGCTCGGCGATCCGAGGCTCGTCGACCCGAGGCTCGTGGATCGAAGTCCAAGATGGGTCCAGGTCAGACGGGTCCAGCTAATAGGGAGCACTCTGGTGGTTCGGAGAAACAGCGGGGGCTGGCGGCCAGGAAGGCACAATAGCCTTCCTACCTCTCTCAGCGCCATGTCCACCTCTACCTGCAGCCCTCTTGGTCTTCCCCCAACCTCTCCCGACCGAAGAAGAAGCGCCAGCCGAAGGTGCTGGGGGTCTCTGCATGCTGTCTACCAGCGCTATCCGAAGGTGCTGGGGTGGAATAACATCACACCTCCCAGCATGCATCGAGGAAGGACGCTCGAAGCGCTCTCGACCCGTGCCCACCATCTATCAACACCTGCAATGACAAAGAGTAAACGAAATTAGTGCAACATAAACATAATAAAAAATGTAAGTGTGTATCATCATCATGAACATAATAAAAAATTGATTACCTAATAACATAAACTAATTAATCATATATATATATATATATATATATGTGTGTAAATAATAATAATTTAATACCTGGCCTAACTCATAATTCACAAATATATGACCATGTCGGCCTCTAGAAGGCCGAAGAGCACCTTTTTTGGGGGGTGTCGGGGGCCGGGGTCTCAGGGGTGTCGTGTCGGGGTCGGGGTGTGATACGTCTCCAACGTATCTATAATTTTTGATTGTTCCATGCTATTATATTACCCCTTTTGGATGTTTATGGGCTTTATTTTACACATTTATATCATTTTTGGGACTAACCTACTAACCGGAGGCCCGGCCCGTATTGTTTTTTTTTCTATTTCAGTATTTTGAAGAAAAGGAATATCAAATGGAGTCCAAACTGAATGAAATCTTCGGGAGCGTGATTTTTGGAACGAACGTGATCCACAGGACTTGGAGTGCAAGTCAAGAAGCAGCCGAGGCCTCCATGAGATAGGAGGGCGCCCCCCATAGGGCGCGCCACCCTGTCTCGTGGGCCCCTCAGGTGTCCACCGACGTACTTCTTCCTCCTATATAAGCCAACGTACCCTGAAAACATCAAGGGAGACAACGAAACACAATTTCCACCACCGTAACCTTCTATATCCGCGAGATCTCATCTTGGAGCCTTCGCCGGCACTCTGCTGGAGGGGGAATCGACCATGGAGGGCTTCTACATCAACACCATAGCCCCTCCGATGAGTTGTGAGTAGTTTACCACAGACCTACGGGTCCATACTTATTAGCTAGATGGCTTTTTCTCTCTTTTTGGATCTCAATATAATGTACTCCCCCTCTCTTGTGGAGATCTATTCGATGTAATCTCTTTTTGCTGGGTGTTTGTCGAGATCCGATGAATTGTGGGTTTATGATCAAGTTTATCTATGAATAATATTTGAATCTTCTCTGAATTATTTTATGTATGATTGAGTTATCTTTGCAAGTCTCTTCGAATTATCTGTTTGGTTTGGCCTACTAGATTGATATTTATTGCCATGGGAGAAGTGCTTAGCTTTGGGTTCAATCTTGCGGTGTCCTTTCCCAATGATAGCAGGGGTAGCAAGGCACGTATTGTATTGTTGCCATCGAGGATAAAAAGATGGGGTTTATATCATATTGCTTGAGTTTATCCCTCTACATCATGTCATCTTGCTTAATGCGTTACTATGTTCTTTATGAACTTAATACTCTAGATGCAGGCAGGACTCGGTTGATGTGTGGAGTAATAGTAGTAGATGCAGGCAGGAGTCGGTCTACTTGTCACGAACGTCATACCTATATACATGATCACGCCTAGATAATCTCATAATTATTCGCTTTTCTATCAATTGTTTGACTGTAATTTGTTCACCCACCGTAATACTTATGCTATCTTGAGAGAAGCCACTAGTGAAACCTATGGCCCCCAGGTCTATTTCTTATCATATTTTCTTCCAATCTACTTTTATTTGCATCTTTACTTTTGGCATCTATATTATAAAATACCAAAAATATATTTATCTTATCATACTATCTCTATCAGATCTCACTTTCGCAAGTGGCCGTAAAGGGATTGACAACCCCATTATTGCGTTGGTTGCGAGTTCTTTGTTTGTTTGTTTGTGTAGGTGCGTGGGACTTTTGAGGAGCCTCCTACTGGATTGATACCAACGCAATCCTCGTCTCTCACCCTTTCCTCTTCAAGGAAAACCAACGCAAGCTCAAGATGTAGCAAGAAGGATTTCTCGCGCCGTTGCCGGGGAGGTCTTCGCTCAAGTCAAGACATACCAAGTACCCATCACAAACTCATCTCCCTCGCATTTACATTATTTGCCATTTGCCTCTCGTTTCCCTCTCCCCCAGTTCACCCTTGCCGTTTTATTCGCCCTCTCTTTCCCAATCTCCTCCGCTCTTTTTCGCTTGCCCGTTGTTTGCTCGTCGTTATGTCTAGTTCCTTATCCGCTCCTATGTCTCCCGAGTTTGAAGTTCTTCACTTCAAGCAAAGGTAAGGAGAAAACTTAAAAGATGCTTGGTATAGGATGATGGAATCTTATCGCAAGTGCACCCTAGAGGTGAACTTTAGAATTCTTCTTCGCAATTTTTATGTTGGGTTAAATATGACGCATAGACAAGTCTTGGATTGCATTGCCAAGGGAAATTTTATTAAGATTGATCCTAGTATTGCTCATGAAATTATAGAGGGAATAGTGGGAACACTACCTCAAAAGGGAGGATCACATCCTACCCAATAAGAAACACAAGTGTTTGGAAAGATTTGCGAAGTAACAATTTTTTTACAAAAGTCTCTTGAGCCTCTTAAAAGTGTTAGCGGAAATCTTCACCGCATCAATATGTTGATTACTCTTTGCAATAAGCGGTTGGATTCTTTAGATCCAAAAATTTCCGAGAATGAAGGGAAACGTAAAGAACTTCCCGGATTCGCGCATGACTCTGCTAAAAAACTGAAAATTAAGGATGCCACTACTTAGATATATCTTCGCTTTTATGCCTAGCAAGGGCGTTAAACGATAGCGCTAGTTGGGAGGCAACCCAATATTTTTTGTGTTTTTTATTTTTGTTCCTGTTTAGTAATAAATCTTGCATCTACCTCCTATTTTGATGTGTTTTTATATTTTAATTAGTGTTTGTGCCAAGTAGAACCTATTGGATAACCTATGATGATAGTTGATTTGATTCTGCTGAAAAACTGAAACATTGCACGCACGCATTTAGTTTTGGTAAATCACAGAAACGTGCTTTTGCGTTGTTTCTTTTTTCTTATGATCAATAGACAAATTGTCCAGGACTTCCTATTTTTGTAGGATTTGTAGAGTTCTAGAAGTTTGCGTTAGTTATAGATTGATACAGACTGTTCTGTTTTTGACAGATTCTGTTTCTCGTGTGTTGTTTGCTTATTTTGATGCATCTATCGCTAGTAAATTAGTTTATAAACCATAGAGAAGTTGGATTACAGTACGTTTAACACCAAAATAAATAAAGAATGAGTTCATTACAGTACCCTATGTGGTGGTTTTGTTTTCTTTCACTAACGGAGCTTATAAGATTTCTTGTTGAGTTTTGTGTTGTGAAGTTTTCAAGTTTTGGGTAAAGCTTTTATGGACTATGGAATAAGGAGTGGCAAGAGCCTAAGCTTGCGGATGCCCATGGCACCCCAAGATATTCAAGGATAGCCAAAAGCCTAATATTGGGATGCCCCGGGAAGGCATCCCCTCTTTCGTCTTCGTTCATTGGTAACTTTACTTGGAGCTATATTTTTATTCACCACATGATATGTGATTTGCTTGGAGCATCGTGTATTATATTAGTCTTTGCTTTTTAGTTTACCACAATCATCCTTTCTGTAAACACCTTTTGGAAGAAGCCTACTTGATTAGAATTTGTTAGAATACTCTATGTGCTTCACTTATATCTTTTGAGCTTGATAGTTTTTGCTCTAGTGCTTCACTTATATCTTTTAGAGCACGGCAGTGGCTTATTTTTGTAGAAATTGCTAGTCTCACATGCTTCACTTATATTATTTTGAGAGTCTTTTAGAACAGCATGGTACTTTCTATGGTTATAAAGTTGGTCCTAGAATGGTAGGCATCCAAGTTGGGTATAATAAAAACTATCATAGGAAGTGAATTGGATGTTGTGATCAATTTGATACTTGATAATTGTTTTGAGATATGGAGGTAGTGATATTAAAGTCATGCTAGTTGGGTGATTATGAATTTAAAGAATGCCTGTGTTGAAGTTAGCAAGTCCTGTAGCATGCACATATGGTTAAAGTTGTGTAAGAAATTTGAAACATGAAGTGTACCTGGCTTGTGCATCCTTATGAGTGGCGGTCGGGGACGAGCGATGGTCTTTTCCTACCAATCTATACCCCTAGGAGCATGAGCGTAGTACTTGATTTTTGATGACTTCTAAATTTTTGCAGTAAGTATGAGTTCCTTTGACTAATGATGAGTCCATGGATTATACGCACTTTTACCTTTCCACCATTGCTAGCCTCTTTGGTACCGTGCATTGCCCTTTCTCACCTTGAGAGTTGGTGCAAACTTCGCCGATGCATCCAAACCCCGTGATACGATACGCTCTATCACACATAAACCTCCTTATATCTTCCTCAAAACAGCCACCATACCTACCTATTATGGCATTTCCATAGCCATTCCGAGATATATTGCCATGCAACTTTCCACCGTTCCTTTGATCATCATCATGACATACTTTACTTTTGTCATATTGCCATTGCATGATCATGTAGTTGACATCGTATTTGTGGCAAAGCCACCATGCATTATTTTTCATACATGTCACTCTTGATTCATTGCACCATCCCGGTACACCGCCGGAGGCATTCATATAGAGTCATATCTTGTTCTAGTTTCGAGTTGTAATTCATATGTTGTAATCAATAGAAGTCTGATGGTCATCATTATTAGAGCATTGCCCAAAAAGAAAAAAAAAGAAAAAAAGAGAAAGGCCAAAAAGAAAAAATAAAGGCCCAAAAGAAAAAAAAGAAAAGAAAAAAAAGAAGAAAAAATAGAACAAAAGAAAAAAAAGGGCAATGTTACTATCTCTTTTTCCACACTTGTGCTTCAAAGTAGCACCTTGTTATTCATGTAATGAATCTCATATATTGTGCTTCAAAGTAGCACCATGTTTTTCATATGGTGAGTCTCATAAGTTATCTTTTTCATACCAGTGGGAATTTTTAATTATAGAACTTGGCTTGTATATTCCTACGGTGAGCTTCCTCAAATGCCCTAGGTCTTCGTGAGCAAGCAAGTTGGATGCACACCCACTAGTTTTCTTTTGTTGAGCATTCATTTATAGCTCTAGTGCATCTGTTGCATGGCACTCCCTACTCCTCATGTTGACATCAATGGATGGCATCTCCATAGCACGGTGATTATCCTCGTCAATGTGAGACTTTCTCCTTTTTTGTCTTCTCCACACAATCCCCATCATCATATTCTTTTCCACCGATAGTGCTATATCCATGGCTCACGCTCATGTATTGCGTGACGGTTGAAAAAGATTGAGATTATTGAAGTATGAAACAATTGCTTGGCTTTTCATCGGGGGTATAGAAGTTGGGAAAATCTTTGTGTGACGAAAATGAAGCATAGCCTAACTATATGATTTTGTAGGGATGAACTTTCTTTTGCCATGTTATTTTGGGAAGACATGATTACTTTGATTAGTTTGCTTGAAGTGTCACTATTTCTTTTATCAATATGACCTTTTATTTTGAATCATTTGGATCTGAACATTCATGCCACAATAAACAAAATTACATTGAGAATTATGCTAGGTAGCATTCCACATCAAAAATTCTCTTTTTATCATTTACCTACTCGAGGACGAGCAGGAATTAAGCTTGGGGATGCTTGATATGTCTCCAACGTATCTATAATTTTTTATTGTTCCATGCTATTATATTACCCCTTTTGCATGTTTATGGGCATTATTTTACACATTTATATCATTTTTGGGACTAACCTACTAACCGGAGGCCCAGTCTGTATTGCTGTTTTTTTTGCCTATTTCAGTATTTCGAAGAAAAGGAATATCAAACGGAGTCCAAATGGAATGAAACCTTCGGGAGTGTGATTTTTGGAACGAACGTGATCTAGAGGACTTGGAGTGCAAGTCAAGAAGCAGCCGAGGCCTCCACGAGATAGGAGGGCGCCCCCCCATAGGGCGCGCCACCCTTTCTCGTGGGCCCCTCAAGTGTCCACCGACGTACTTCTTCCTCCTATATAAGCCTACGTACCCTGAAAACATCCAGGGAGCCAACGAAACACAATTTCCACCACCGTAACCTTCTATATCCGCGAGATCTCATCTTGGAGCCTTCGCCGGCACTCTGCTGGAGGGGGAATCGACCATGGAGGGCTTCTACATCAACACCATAACCCCTCCGATGAGTTGTGAGTAGTTTACCACAGACCTACGGGTCCATACATATTAGCTAGATGGCTTTTTCTCTCTTTTTGGATCTCAATATAATGTACTCCCCCTCTCTTGTGGAGATCTATTCGATGTAATCTCTTTTTGCTGTGTGTTTGTCGAGATCCGATGAATTGTGGGTTTATGATCAAGTTTATCTATGAATAATATTTGAATCTTCTCTGAATTATTTTATGTATGATTGAGTTATCTTTGCAAGTCTCTTCGAATTATCTGTTTGGTTTGGCCTACTAGATTGATATTTCTTGCCATGGGAGAAGTGCTTAGCTTTGGGTTCAATCTTGCGGTGTCCTTTCCCAATGACAGCAGGGGCAGCAAGGCACGTATTGTATTGTTGCCATCGAGGATAAAAAGATGGGGTTTATATCATATTGCTTGAGTTTATCCCTCTACATCATGTCATCTTGCTTAATGCGTTACTATGTTCTTTATGAACTTAATACTCTAGATGCAGGCAGGACTCGGTCGATGTGTGGAGTAATAGTAGTAGATGCAGGCAGGAGTCGGTCTACTTGTCACGGACGTCATGCCTATATACATGATCATGCCTAGATAATCTCATAATTATTCGCTTTTCTATCAATTGCTGAACAGTAATTTGTTCACCCACTGTAATACTTATGCTATCTTGAGAGAAGCCACTAGTGAAAGATATGGCCCAGGATCTATCTCTTATCATATTTGCTTCCAATCTACTTTTATTTGCATCTTTACTTTTTGCATCTATATTATAAAATACCAAAAATATATTTATCTTATCATACTATCTCTATCAGATCTCACTTTCGCAAGTGGCCATGAAGGGATTGACAACCCCTTTATTGCGTTGGTTGCGAGTTTGTTGTTTGTTTGTGTAGGTGCGTGGGGCTTTTGAGGAGCCTCCTAATGGATTGATACCTTGGTTCTCAAAAACTGAGGGAAATACTTACGCTACTATTGCTGCATCACCCTTTCCACTTCAAGGAAAACCAACGCAAGCTCAAGACGTAGCAGGGTGCTATGTCGGGGTCAGGGGTGTCGTGTCGGGGTCTCGGGGTGTCGTGTTGGGGGTCGGGTTTTCGGTGGTGTCATGTCGTGGTGTTGAGGCTGTCTCGGGGTGTCGTGTCGAGGGTCGGGGTGTCAGTGGTGTCGTCTCGGGGTGCTTTGTCGGTGTCGGGGGGTGCCGTGTCAGGGTC
>NC_041383.1:366317971-366318642 GCF_002162155.2 Triticum dicoccoides
TTCTTCGCCTGCCCCTTTTCTTCTTCTTCTTCTTCTCCTCCTCCTCCTCTTCTTCTTCTTGTTCTTCTTCCCCCCTTTTCTTCTTCTCCTCCCCCTCCTCTTCTTCTTTTCTTCTTCTTTTCTTCTCCTCATAAATTTTTTCAAGAACTAACCTACAAACTAACCTAACTAACCTAGAACTAACCTAACTAACCTAGAAAATCAAACTAACCTAACTAACAGCACTGGCGGATCCAGAAATTCAACATTGGGTGTTCAAACTTTTCTCTAAGAAAATTACAAAATAGAGGGAGAATACTACAACATGATAACATCATTGTTCACTTGCAAAAAACTCCCTCCTAATAAATATAATCAAGTTATATATGCATCAAATCTTGCTCTCTGAAATCCATAAAAAAGATGTGCAAGCTTAATCAGTTGGGTATTTCACAACGAATCTGAATAAGAGTACTAACTAACCTAATTACTAGCAGTACAAAAAAACAAACTAATAGTACTAATTAAGCTAATTAGTAGCAGTAGAAAAAGGAAAAACAGGGGGGAGCTCACGGGAGTGGGTCGGTGGGGCACCGGACGGCGGGCTGTCGGGGTAGCTAGGGCGCCGGGATGGCATGGCCCCTGGTTGTGGAGGCGGCGGGTCGCCGGGCCGGCGGGGGCAGCGAGGCGTC
>NC_041383.1:366625737-366628588 GCF_002162155.2 Triticum dicoccoides
GGCGAGTGTCTCAAAACTCTTCTTAACTCAAACTGACAGGATGGGCACGAAATTTTTTTGACCAATTTTTTTTTTTGACTGCCCGGACCCAAAAACTGGAAACGGGTAAAAAAAAACTTCCTATAATGGCACCTGTCTCAAAACACTCAGAAACACCTAAAAATAGGATAGCCAGAAATTTTTATTGCTCTACATGATGCACGTTTGTTTGGTAACCTTGGGAAGTGCACCTTTTGCACCGACCGAGTATCTTTTCTTGGCTATGTTGTTACTCCACAGGGAGTTGGCCGCAGCCCAAAACGGTCGCACAAGTGAGGAGTTTTCTTGGCCTCGCTGGATTCTATAGGCGTTTTGTGAGAGATTTCAGCACCATTGCTGCACCTCTCAATGAGCTTACAAAGAAAGATGTGCCTTTTCTTTGGGGTACCGCACAGGAAGAAGCCTTCTTGGTATTGAAAGATAAGTTGACACATGCTCCTTTACTCCAACTTCCTGATTTTAGTAAGACTTTTGAGCTTGAATGTGATGCTAGTGGAATTGGATTAGGAGGTGTGTTATTACAAGATGGCAAACCTGTTGCATACTGTTCTGAAAAATTGAGTGGGCCTAGTCTGAATTATTCTACTTATGATAAAGAATTATATGCTCTTGTTCGGACTTTAGAAACATGGCAACATTATTTATGGCCCAAAGAATTTGTTATACATTCTGATCATGAATCTTTGAAACATATTAAAAGTCAAGCTAAACTGAATCGTAGACATGCTAAATGGGTTGAATTCATTGAGACTTTCCCTTATGTCATTAAACACAAGAAGGGAAAAGAAAATGTTATTGCTGGTGCATTGTCTCATCGCTATACTATGCTTTCTGATAGAGGCTAAGGTGTCCCGTCTTTCGATGAGATGGTGGATTTCGCTTTGGTGGAAGTCGACTTTGACGATCCGACTACGAACGTGCGAGGACGTCGCGCCTTAGCACTCGCTAAACCAACTCCGAGAGGTTATTGACCACGCCGGAGCACGATCAACCTGACCACGAGGGTCTGTTTCCTGCGAGCAAACGAAGAACAAGCAAGAAACTGAGATTGCAATCTGGATATTGCGAATATAAGATGAAAGCTTTATTGATCAAGGTGGGGTTCTGTGACGCCTTTGTCTGGTCGTTGAACACAAACGAAGTACGCGAAGTTGCAGCTATGGCGAACTTTTAATCTAAACAAAACCCAAAGTCTAAACGATGCCCTAAGGGCTGTATATATGGAGGAAGAGGGGGGGAATTTCGTGGCCCTTGGTGGAGGGGTCCGAAATCAACCCTATCTCTTGTTTCCCCACACATACGGACTCTAAAAATAGCCTATACTTATGTATTTCGAAATTACATGGGCCTGGCCCAATAGTAAGGTGACGCAGCACCTAAAATAGCCTCGGGACGAAATTTATGAAGTGGCATCTTGTATATTTCGTCCAAGGCTTCATGCACCCATTATGGTGGCTTCAAAGTCCTGAAATCATCACTTGTAACTCCGTTCTTGTTTCCCTTGCGCATGCCATCATCTCCATGCTTGTTCTTGCTCCAATGTTCATCCTTCTCCAAGCTAGGCCCTTCATTTGTAAGCAAAACAAATGTATCCAATTTAGGCAGCATCATATTCTCATGAACATTAGAATCATTACCAAGAAACGAAAGTACCTGGTAATTTAGTTGGCGTGCACGAGCTCTAGTAATTGGTCCAGTATGTATAGCAGCAGGGGCTGTGGGTGTAACAATTGTATTGATGTCCTCATCACCTCCACCAAGGGCCACGAAATTCCCCCCTCTTCCTCCATATATACAGCCCTTAGGGCATCGTTTAGACTTTGGGTTTTGTTTATATTAAAAGTTCGCCATAGCTGCAACTTCGCGTACTTCGTTTGTGTTCAACGACCAGACAAAGGCGTCACAGAACCCCACCTTGATCAATAAAGCTTTCATCTTATATTCGCAATATCCAGATTGCAATCTTAGTTTCTTGCTTGTTCTTCGTTTGCTCGCAGGAAACAGACCCTCGTGGTCAGGTTGATCGTGCTCCGGCGTGGTCAATAACCTCTCGGAGTTGGTTTAGCGATTGCTAAGGCGCGACGTCCTCGCACGTTCGTAGTCGGATCGTCAAAGTCGACTTCCACCAAAGCGATATCCATCATCTCATCGAAAGACGGGACACCTTTGCCTCTATCAAGTGGTATCAGATTTCCAGGTTGCTCGGTGAGATTTTACAGTTTTTTAGTAGTTTAGATCGAGTCTGCTCTTCATACCTATAGTCCACGAAAAAGCCACAAATTTTTTTTTTAGGGTTAGTTCATCATATCCGAACCAATCTGAGCCTTGCATAATCTTTTTAGGGTTTTGCTTTGTTGAATTTGCGGTTGCATCGTCGTGTCTAGTTGCTGGTCTTAGAGTCTAGTCTTTTAGAGTTTCGAGTTCTGGTCATAAGTTGTCACGCCGCCGCCGCACCATCATCATCGCCCCTGCCATCTACCACCACCGCACCGAATCCGTATCCATATACCTCCACCAATCCGTGTCCATATACCACCACCGATCCATATCCATATACTACCACCGCTACCACCACCGCTGCCATATACCACCACCATATATCCACCACCAATCCGAGTTCTTTGCTTATTAGGTTTGTTTTCGGGATCCATCCAGATTCCGATTCGTGTTTCCTTGCCGGAGTAGGTTTCGGAAAAAAAAAAGAGTCGGGTAGCCACGCTCCGTTTAGGCCCAAAAATTTTCGAAAACGCATTTTTCGAAAAAATTTCTGGCTATCCTATTTTTAGGTGTTTCTGAGTGTTTTGAGACAGGT
>NC_041383.1:366633993-366663767 GCF_002162155.2 Triticum dicoccoides
ATTTCGAAATACATAAGTATAGGCTATTTTTAGAGTCCGTATGTGTGGGGAAACAAGAGATAGGGTTGATTTCGGACCCCTCCACCAAGGGCCACGAAATCCACCCCCTCTTCCTCCATATATACAGCCCTTAGGGCATCGTTTAGACCTTGGGTTTTGTTTAGATTAAAAGTTCGCCATAGCTGCAACTTCGCGTACTTCGTTTGTGTTCAACGACCAGACAAAGGCGTCACAGAACCCCACCTTGATCAATAAAGCTTTCATCTTATATTCGCAATATCCAGATTGCAATCTTAGTTTCTTGCTTGTTCTTCGTTTGCTCGCAGGAAACAGACCCTCGTGGTCAGGTTGATCGTGCTCCGGCGTGGTCAATAACCTCTCGGAGTTGGTTTAGCGATTGCTAAGGCGCGACGTCCTCGCACGTTCGTAGTCGGATCGTCAAAGTCGACTTCCACCAAAGCGATATCCATCGTCTCATCGAAAGACGGGACACCTTTGCCTCTATCAAGCGGAGTGCTAAATGTCTCTCGGTCGATCATCCAGATTTTTTTTCCTTGGCCTCGCTAAGGTGAAATCTGAGAAGGTGTTATCTTCCTTTGCATCTGCATCCTCCACCATTATTCATCGTGGTAGTATGTTGTGTTTCCAGGATCCTTGTCACGGATTTTGGTAAAACCTTGATGAATATGGAGATGCTCAAGTTCTTGAAAGCACGCGCAATCTCTAGGTTTATCGTCGGCATTAATTGGGATTGCTCCCAGTTTTCCTAGGTTATGCTATAACTTTTCAAACAGTGGACTCACTCTCTACTGTTGAGCTTCTCCCCAGTTACTAAAACCATCCCTTGTGTTGTTTTCAACAAGGTAATCCACATCATCCATTCTAATCCGGGTATGCCATTCTACCGAACCCCTCCAAATGGTCACTCAAGAATTGCCTTAGGCTAGTATAAAGAGTTTCAATGATCTCTGAATCAAAGGTAATTCTTTTTGCCACTTAAGATTATATTTCTATGAGTCACCTCCTCTAAGATGTCTCATTATGGTATCATGGCAACTCAACTCCTTGCTACGTTGACAACCACTCACCACCCTCGTAAGTGTGAAATCGTTGTCTACCTAGTGAGCCCTCGTCATCTGTTTCACTCCATCCCTTTGGATAGATGCTTCGTATCTCAGCCCGAGAGATGTTTCTACGTCTCATTTCGTGAGTTGATCTTGTGATCATTAAGATGATCCATCCATATGGACATGTTTCGCTCTTTTGTCGTCGTGTTGGATGAAGATCTCAAAAGTAAGGACGTCAAGATCAATTTGAGTCAACAAATCAACAACCTCGAGAAGGCAATTGGATCATTAAGTTTGTGATACTTAGTGTCCCCTTTGTCTTCTTACCTCACGTCTTGAATCTCGGGATGAGATTCTTGTTTAGTGGGGGTGAGTTGTCACATCCCTAATTCTGTCCTAACCTATGCTAGATTTTTGTTGTTGCATCATGTTTAAATTCAAATGAAATTTGAATTGAGGAATTTTCAAAGCCTCAGAATCCTTTAAAAAATGATCAAGATAAAACTGCTTCAAATAAGTCCAAGAAAATGTTCCTGTTATCCTCTGGAAATATTGGCAAGAGGTAAAATCCAAACCAATATTTTTGGTGTCTCAGAAACATTTATTTTGGGCCTTTGAATTAAATCAATAGCTATTTGAATTGGATTTATATCTACTATTAAATAAATATAGGTCCAATAATTCTGAAATATTTTGTGGAGCTTTGGTTTAATTCTTTTAGCTTCCAAAAGTAATTTTCAGAAGCAATAAAATTGAATTGGTTTCAAAACCAATTTCAAAACAAACCTGCAAAATAGAAAACAGAACAGAATTAGAAAAGAGCAGGAAAGGACACAAACCTTACCTATCCAGCCCAGCCGGCCCAGCACTGTAGCTAGCCCAGCCCAGCCACCGCATCGTCTTCACCCTCTTGCCAGTAGGCAGGAGGGCGTGTGTTCTGCGCGCGCGCGCACGCGCTGCGACCACCTCCTCTCTCCCGGCCTGCCTGGACCTCCCTTGCGTCACCATGCACCTCCCTGGTCTCTCTCTCACTCTCCTCGTGCTCCTCCCCCTCCTCTGTCTTGCTCTCTCACGCACACCCGAACGAGGCCGTTGCCACCGACGAGGATCACCGTGGCCACTGTCCACCCTACCCCTTTCCGTACCGTCCAACGACTCCGCCGAGACGTGATGAGGACATCAATACAATTGTTACACCCACAGCCCCTGCTGCTATACATACTGGACCAATTACTAGAGCTCGTGCACGCCAACTAAATTACCAGGTACTTTCGTTTCTTGGTAATGATTCTAATGTTCATGAGAATATGATGCTGCCTAAATTGGATACATTTGTTTTTCTTACAAATGAAGGGCCTAGCTTGGAGAAGGATGAACATTGGAGCAAGAACAAGCATGGAGATGATGGCATGCGCAAGGGAAACAAGAACGGAGTTACAAGTGATGATTTCAGGACTTTGAAGCCACCATAATGGGTGCATGAAGCCTTGGACGAAATATACAAGATGCCACTTCATAAATTTCGTCCCGAGGCTATTTTAGGTGCTGCGTCACCTTATTATTGGGCCAGGCCCATGTAATTTTGAAATACATAAGTATAGGCTATTTTTAGAGTCCGTATGTGTGGGGAAACAAGAGATAGGGTTGATTTCGGACTCCTCCACCAAGGGCCACGAAATTCCCCCCTCTTCCTCCATATATACAGCCCTTAGGGCATCGTTTAGACTTTGGGTTTTGTTTAGATTAAAAGTTCGCCATAGCTGCAACTTCGCGTACTTCGTTTGTGTTCAACGACCAGACAAAGGCGTCACAGAACCCCACCTTGATCAATAAAGCTTTCATCTTATATTCGCAATATCCAGATTGCAATCTTAGTTTCTTGCTTGTTCTTCGTTTGCTTGCAGGAAACAGACCCTCGTGGTCAGGTTGATCGTGCTCCGGCGTGGTCAATAACCTCTCGGAGTTGGTTTAGCGATTGCTAAGGCGCGACGTCCTCGCACGTTCGTAGTCGGATCGTCAAAGTCGACTTCCACCAAAGCAAAAACCACCATCTCATCGAAAGACGGGACACCTTTGCCTCTATCATATATGGACACGGATTGGTGGTGGTATATGGATACGGATTCGGTGCGGTGGTGGTAAATGGCAGGGGCGATGATGATGGTGCGGCGGCGGCGTGACAACTTATGACCAGAACTCGAAACTCTAAAAGACTAGACTCTAAGACCAGCAACTAGACACGACGATGCAACCGCAAATTCAACAAAGCAAAACCCTAAAAAGATTATGCAAGGCTCAGATTGGTTCGGATATGATGAACTAACCCTAAAAATTTTTTTGTGGCTTTTTCGTGGACTATAGGTATGAAGAGCAGACTCGATCTAAACTACTAAAAAACTGTAAAATCTCACCGAGCAACCTGGAAATCTGATACCACTTGATAGAGGCAAAGGTGTCCCGTCTTTCGATGAGATGGTGGATTTCGCTTTGGTGGAAGTCGACTTTGACGATCCGACTACGAACGTGCGAGGACGTCGCGCCTTAGCAATCGCTAAACCAACTCCGAGAGGTTATTGACCACGCCGGAGCACGATCAACCTGACCACGAGGGTCTGTTTCCTGCGAGCAAACGAAGAACAAGCAAGAAACTAAGATTGCAATCTGGATATTGCGAATATAAGATGAAAGCTTTATTGATCAAGGTGGGGTTCTGTGACGCCTTTGTCTGGTCGTTGAACACAAACGAATTACGCGAAGTTGCAGCTATGGCGAACTTTTAATCTAAACAAAACCCAAAGTCTAAACGATGCCCTAAGGGCTGTATATATGGAGGAAGAGGGGGGAATTTCGTGGCCCTTGCTGGAGGGGTCCGAAATCAACCCTATCTCTTGTTTCCCCACACATACGGACTCTAAAAATAGCCTATACTTATGTATTTCGAAATTACATGGGCCTGGCATCTTGTATATTTCGTCCAAGGCTTCATGCACCCATTATGGTGGCTTCAAAGTCCTGAAATCATCACTTGTAACTCCGTTCTTGTTCCAATGTTCATCCTTCTCCAAGCTAGGCCCTTCATTTGTAAGCAAAACAAATGTATCCAATTTAGGCAGCATCATATTCTCATGAACATTAGAATCATTACCAAGAAACGAAAGTACCTGGTAATTTAGTTGGCGTGCACGAGCTCTAGTAATTGGTCCAGTATGTATAGCAGCAGGGGCTGTGGGTGTAACAATTGTATTGATGTCCTCATCATCCTCCCCTTCTTGAAATGAAGTCGTCCTCGACGGAAGTTCATCTTCCTCACCCAAATAAGGTTTCAAATCTGCAATGTTAAAAGTGGGACTAACCCCAAAATCTGCAGGCAGCTCAAGTTTATATGCATTATCATTTATTTTCTCTAACACCTTAAAGGGACCATCAACACGTGGCATTAACTTTGATTTGTGCAAATCAGGAAATCTATCCTTACGCAAATGTAACCAAACAAGATCTCTAGGTGCAAACACAATATGTTTTCTACCCTTATCTCCAGCAAGTTTATATTTAGCATTCATGCGCTCAATGTTTTCCTTAGTTAACTCATGCATTTTTAAAATCAATTCAGCACGTTGTTTAGCATCAAAATTAACCTTCTCCGAAGATGGAAGAGGCAACAAATCAATAGGTGCACGAGGTAGGAAACCATACACAACTTCAAAAGGGCACATCTTAGTAGTAGAATGCAATGAACGATTATAAGCAAATTCAATATGAGGCAAGCATTCCTCCCACATTTTCTTATTATTCTTCAAAACAGCCCTAAGCATAGTAGACAACGTTCTATTGACTACTTCAGTTTGTCCATCAGTTTGGGGGTGACAAGTAGTACTAAAAAGCAGTTTAGTCCCCAACTTAGCCCATAAACATCTCCAAAAGTGGCTAAGAAATTTAGTATCACGATCTGAAACAATAGTATTTGGCACACCATGCAAGCAAATAATTTCACGAAAGAACAAATCAGCAACATTAACAGCATCATCGCTTTTATGACATGGTATAAAGTGTGCCATTTTCGAGAATCTATCCACGACAACAAATATGCTATCTGATGAGGACATCAATACAATTGTTACACCCACAGCCCCTGCTGCTATACATACTGGACCAATTACTAGAGCTCGTGCACGCCAACTAAATTACCAGGTACTTTCGTTTCTTGGTAATGATTCTAATGTTCATGAGAATATGATGCTGCCTAAATTGGATACATTTGTTTTGCTTACAAATGAAGGGCCTAGCTTGGAGAAGGATGAACATTGGAGCAAGAACAAGCATGGAGATGATGGCATGCGCAAGGGAAACAAGAACGGAGTTACAAGTGATGATTTCAGGACTTTGAAGCCACCATAATGGGTGCATGAAGCCTTGGACGAAATATACAAGACGCCACTTCATAAATTTCGTCCCGAGGCTATTTTAGGTGCTGCGTCACCTTATTATTGGCCCAGGCCCATGTAATTTCGAAATACATAAGTATAGGCTATTTTTAGAGTCCGTATGTGTGGGGAAACAAGAGATAGGGTTGATTTCGGACCCCTCCACCAAGGGCCACGAAATTCCCCCCCTCTTCCTCCATATATACAGCCCTTAGGGCATCGTTTAGACTTTGGGTTTTGTTTAGATTAAAAGTTCGCCATAGCTGCAACTTCGCGTACTTCGTTTGTGTTCAACGACCAGACAAAGGCGTCACAGAACCCCACCTTGATCAATAAAGCTTTCATCTTATATTCGCAATATCCAGATTGCAATCTTAGTTTCTTGCTTGTTCTTCGTTTGCTCGCAGGAAACAGACCCTCGTGGTCAGGTTGATCGTGCTCCGGCGTGGTCAATAACCTCTCGGAGTTGGTTTAGCGATTGCTAAGGCGCGACGTCCTCGCACGTTCGTAGTCGTTCGTCAAAGTCGACTTCCACCAAAGCGATATCCATCATCTCATCGAAAGATCGGGACCCTCGCCTCTATCAAGTGGTATCAGATTTCCAGGTTGCTCGGTGAGATTTTACAGTTTTTCGTAGTTTAGATCGAGTATGTTCTTCATACCTACAGTCCACGAAAAAGCCACAAAAAAAATTAGGGTTAGTTCATCATATCCGAACCAATCTGAGTCTTTGCATAATCTTTTTAGGGTTTTGCTTTGTTGAATTTGCGGTTGCATCGTCGTGTCTAGTTGCTGGTCTTAGAGTCTAGTCTTTTAGAGTTTCGAGTTCTGGTCATAAGTTGTCACGCCGCCGCCGCACCATCATCATCACCCCTGCCATCTACCACCACCGCTTATCCGCCACCGCTTCGAATCCGTATCCATATACCACCACAGCTGTCATATACCACCACCGCTGCCATCTACCACCATATATCCACCACCAATCCGAGTTCTTGTCATATTAGGTTTGTTTTTGAGATCCATCTAGATTCCGATTCGTGTTTCCTTGCCGGAGTAGGTTTCGAAAAAAAAAAGAGTCGGGTAGCCACGCTCCGTTTAGGCCCAAAAATTTTCGAAAACGCATTTTTCGAAAAATTTTCTGGCTATCCTATTTTTAGGTGTTTTTGAGTGTTTTGAGATAGGTGCCATTATAGGAAGTTTTTTTTGACCCGTTTCCAGTTTTTGGGTCCGGGCAGTCAAAAAAAAAATTGGTCAAAAAAATTTCGTGCCCATCCTGTCAGTTTGAGCTAAGAAGAGTTTTGAGACACTCGCCATTATAGTGATTTTTCGCAAAAAAAAAGAGCGAAAAAAAAATTCCAGAGTGTGCTTTTCCCTTGTTTACGTGCCGCGCCGTGATTTTGTTAGTGTTCTAGGCTCGCGTCTCTAGCACAGTCTAGCCTAGGACCAGCACAGTACCGTCATTGAGCGTTTATTCAACTTTGCATCTCTGAATTGATTATTGCTGACCCTTTTTGCTACCATATTATAAGCCTTCCCAGCTCCACATACATCTACGTCGTGCGTTTGACTCTCCTTGGTAATCACTCTATCCAAGCTTTGAGAGTTTTTGACTACAACGGTTGCCGATCACCGCCTGCTGCTGGGTAAGAACTGGTAAGAATTTGAGATTTGCTTGACGGATTTGTGACACCCACCACCACCACTTGTTCGTAGTCTGTAGGATCATATTCTTGTGTGTTTCTATTGCTGCTAACCATGCCAGGATCACAAGCCGACGAGATTGACTGGGAGAATTTATCGAACAAGGAGCTTCATGATAAGTTTCAGCAAATGATGACTGAACAGGTGCAAGATGTGCTGAACAATTTTGAAGAGGCCATGGAGAAGATCACTGGCTTTGAGAAGACGTTCGAAACAAAGCTCGATAACAAGTTTAATGAATTGCTCGCGCGTCTTCCACCACCACCACCCGCTGCAGCTAACGCACCTCTCCAACAACAACAACAACAACGACTACCTCCACGTCGCGAAGCAGACCTCCGCCGAGCAAGCCGTGTTCCACTTGCGTTTGGCCAAACTGTTGGTGCTGCTGTTGATACTTCTGTGGCTCCTGCTGCTGATGCGGAGGAGGATGATTATGTGGGAGACTATGAGGATGAGGTTGATCAAAATCAACACTACGTGCAGCCACCTGTACCACCACCAGCAGGTCGACCTCAGGTATATATTCGTAATGGTAGGCCTGCACCACCACCTCAGGTACGAGATGATGTCCATATTCCTAAACTGAAATTGAATATTCCACCATTTGAGGGTAGATATGTTCCTGATATATATCTTACTTGGGAGTTAGAAACTGAACAACGATTTACATGTTTACAATATCCTGAGGAGAGACGAGTTGCTGCTGCCGTTTGTGCTTTCACTAGTTTTGCATGTGTATGGTGGTCTGAACATTGTAGATTATATCCTATTCCAACTACTTGGGCTGCTTTGAAAACTGTTATGCGTACGCGTTGGGTTCCACCATATTATCAACGTGAATTGCTTCAAAAATTGCAGCGTTTAAGACAAGGGAAAAATTCTGTAGAAGAATATTTTCAGGAATTACAAACTGGCATGATTAGATGTGGTATTGTTGAGGAGAATGAAGCTATGCTTGCACGTTTCTGGGTGGATTAAATAGAGAGATTCAGACCATTCTAGACTATAAGGAGTATACTAATATCACTCGTTTATTCCATCTTGCTTGTAAAGCTGAACGTGAAGTGCAGGATCGACAAGCATTGGGGCGAACTAACTTTTCTGCAGGCCGACCTTCATCATGGACACCACGTGCATCTTCTACTTCAACTGCACCAGCACCTCCATCCGGTGCCACCTCCAGCCGTGATACAAGAAAACAGGCACAACCACCATTATCTGCCAAGAGCGCACCTGCGGGGCCTGCACAGCGTTCTTCTTCTTCCATGGCATCAACAGGGCACACAAGTGATATTATTTGTCGTCGTTGTAAGGGAGGAGGTCATTATGCGAGAGAATGCAAATCTCCGCGTGTGATGATTGCTACCGCGGATGGTGGATATGAGTCCGCCAATGACTATGATGAGGAGACTTTGGCTCTTATTACACGTGAAGAACATGGTGGAGATGATTCTGATCATGAGACGCAATACATGGCTCCTGAAGACGCTGACAGGTATGAATGTTTAGTTGCTCAACGTGTTTTGAGTGTGCAGGTCACACAAGCTGAGCAAAATCAGAGGCACAATTTGTTCCATACCAAGGGAGTTGTGAAGGAACGTTCTGTGCGCGTCATCATAGACGGAGGGAGCTGCAACAACTTGGCTAGCATGGAGATGGTGGAGAAGCTTTCTCTCACCACAAGACCACATCCACATCCTTACTACATCCAATGGTTCAACAACAGCGGCAAGGTTAAGGTAACACGTACTGTTCGTGTGCATTTTAGTATCTCTACATATGCTGATTATGTTGATTGTGATGTGGTACTGATGAGGACATGACTACCTTGGATATGACCAAAAATATTGCATATATGCATATTTGTCAGGTGATTTCTAGTGCAAACTATTCAATAATCTATTTATGTTATCCAGAACAAAAATACTTCACACACTTTTGTGTTTTGTCTAATTGCAGGTGTATGGGACATTTGTACAATCCACATATGAAGATAAGGAAGAAAGAGATGTTTATTTGCTGTCCAAAAAGTTCTCTCACGTCACTTTTGGCCCAAGAGAAGATAGAGTCCAAGTCTCTCACGTTCTGGATTCAGATTCGGACTACACACACATACCTGACTCAAAACGCACACAAGTTTTTCATACGGACTCCGAATTGGGTGATTCTTTTTTTGTTGGAAACTAGATTTCGTGCACTTTCCAACCCAATTGGAATCACCTTCAAATTCGTCCGGAGCGTTGAGTTGTGGACGAAACAATCTGATGCTGCAGCAGAATCCGAGTCAAACTACAAGTCCAAAGGTGTTACATCACCTCCACTTGGGCCCATTGGCCTTGTACGACCTAGATTTAGTTTTAGGCTGCCTTGGGACGTCCTCCCACCTCCTTGGCCTCCACCCCTTGCTCCTATATAAGTAGATCCATCTAGTAACTTTTCCTTGGGATTTGTTTAGTTAAAAGTTAGCCAACGCAACTTCGTGTACTTCGTTTGTGTCCAACGACCAGACCAAGACCGCTTACGGATCCCCACCATTATCAATACCTCATATATATTTGCAATATTCAGATTGCTTTATCATATTCTTGCTCGTTCTTCAATTGCTTGCAGGAATAGACCTTCGTGGTCAGGCTGACCGTGCTTCCGGCATCGTCAGTAACCTCAGGAGATTGGTTTAGCGATTGCTAAGGCGCAACGTCGTGCACGTTTGTAGTCGGATCGTCAAAGTCGTCTCCACCAAATTGATAGTTATCATCTCATCGAAAGATCGGGACACCCCCGCCTTTATCAATATGGCATGATGCTGATTTTAAAGATGTAATGCAGAATTGTAAAGAAGAAAGAATGTGGAACAAGTTCGTCGTTAACGATGGATTTGTGTTTCGTGCTAACAAGCTATGCATTCCAGCTAGCTCCGTTCGTCTTTTGTTGTTGCAGGAGGCGCATGGAGGAGGATTAATGGGACACTTTGGCGTGAAGAAGACGGAGGACGTACTTGCTACACATTTCTTTTGGCCAAAGATGAGACGGGATGTTGAGCGTTTTATTGCTCGATGCACTACATGTCAAAAAGCTAAGTCACGACTCAATCCTCATGGTTTATATATGCCTTTGCCTGTACCTAGTGTTCCTTGGGAGGATATATCTATGGACTTTGTTTTAGGTTTACCTCGAACAAAGAAGGGGAGGGATAGCATATTTGTTGTCGTGGATAGATTCTCGAAAATGGCACACTTTATACCATGTCATAAAAGCGTTGATGCTGTTAATGTTGCTGATTTGTTCTTTCGTGAAATTATTCGCTTGCATGGTGTGCCAAATACTATTGTTTCAGATCGTGATACTAAATTTCTTAGCCACTTTTGGAGATGTTTATGGGCTAAGTTGGGGACTAAACTGCTTTTAGTACTACTTGTCACCCCCAAACTGATGGACAAACTGAAGTAGTCAATAGAACGTTGTCTACTATGCTTAGGGCTGTTTTGAAGAATAATAAGAAAATGTGGGAGGAATGCTTGCCTCATATTGAATTTGCTTATAATCGTTCATTGCATTCTACTACTAAGATGTGCCCTTTTGAAGTTGTGTATGGTTTCCTACCTCGTGCACCTATTGATTTGTTGCCTCTTCCATCTTCGGAGAAGGTTAATTTTGATGCTAAACAACATGCTGAATTGATTTTAAAAATGCATGAGTTAACTAAGGAAAACATTGAGCGCATGAATGCTAAATATAAACTTGCTGGAGATAAGGGTAGAAAACATGTTGTGTTTGCACCTGGAGATCTTGTTTGGTTACATTTGCGTAAGGATAGATTTCCTGATTTGCGCAAATCAAAGTTAATGCCACGTGCTAATGGTCCCTTTAAGGTGTTAGAGAAAATAAATGATAATGCATATAAACTTGAGCTGCCTGCAGATTTTGGGGTTAGTCCCACTTTTAACATTGCAGATTTGAAGCCTTATTTGGGTGAGGAAGATGAACTTCCGTCGAGGACGACTTCATTTCAAGAAGGGGAGGATGATGAGGACATCAATACAATTGTTACACCCACAGCCCCTGCTGCTATACATACTGGACCAATTACTAGAGTTCGTGCACGCCAACTAAATTACCAGGTACTTTCGTTTCTTGGTAATGATTCTAATGTTCATGAGAATATGATGCTGCCTAAATTGGATACATTTGTTTTGCTTACAAATGAAGGGCCTAGCTTGGAGAAGGATGAACATTGGAGCAAGAACAAGCATGGAGATGATGGCATGCGCAAGGGAAACAAGAACGGAGTTACAAGTGATGATTTCAGGACTTTGAAGCCACCATAATGGGTGCATGAAGCCTTGGACGAAATATACAAGATGCCACTTCATAAATTTCGTCCCGAGGCTATTTTAGGTGCTGCGTCACCTTATTATTGGGCCAGGCCCATGTAATTTCGAAATACATAAGTATAGGCTATTTTTAGAGTCCGTATGTGTGGGGAAACAAGAGATAGGGTTGATTTCGGACCCCTCCACCAAGGGCCACGAAATTCCCCCCCTCTTCCTCCATATATACAGCCCTTAGGGCATCGTTTAGACTTTGGGATTTGTTTAGTTAAAAGTTAGCCATTGCAACTTCGTGTACTTCGTTTGTGTCCAACGACCAGACCAAGACCGCTTACACATCCCCACCATTATCAATACCTCATATATATTTGCAATATTCAGATTGCTTTATCATATTCTTGCTCGTTCTTCGATTGCTTGCAGGAATAGACCTTCGTGGTCAGGCTGACCGTGCTTCCGGCATCGCCAGTAATCTCAGGAGATTGGTTTAGCGATTGCTAAGGCGCAACGTCGTGCACGTTTGTAGTCGGATCGTCAAAGTCGTCTCCACCAAATCGATAGTTATCATCTCATCGAAAGATCGGGACACCCCCGCCTCTATCAGGCGTTTTGTGAGAGATTTCAGCACCATTGCTGCACCTCTCAATGAGCTTACAAAGAAGGATGTGCCTTTTGTTTGGGGTACCGCACAGGAAGAAGCCTTCACGGTATTGAAAGATAAGTTGACACATGCTCCTTTACTCCAACTTCCTGATTTTAATAAGACTTTTGAGCTTGAATGTGATGCTAGTGGAATTGGATTAGGAGGTGTGTTATTACAAGATGGCAAACCTGTTGCATACTTTTCTGAAAAATTGAGTGGGCCTAGTCTGAATTATTCTACTTATGATAAAGAATTATATGCTCTTGTTCGGACTTTAGAAACATGGCAACATTATTTATGGCCCAAAGAGTTTGTTATACATTCTGATCATGAATCTTTGAAACATATTAAAAGTCAAGCTAAACTGAATCATAGACATGCTAAATGGGTTGAATTCATTGAGACTTTCCCTTATGTCATTAAACACAAGAAGGGAAAAGAAAATGTTATTGCTGATGCATTGTCTCGTCGCTATACTATGCTTTCACAACTTGACTTCAAAATATTTGGTTTGGAGACCATCAAAGATCAATATGTGCATGATGCTGATTTTAAAGATGTAATGCAGAATTGTAAAGAAGGAAGAATGTGGAACAAGTTTGTTGTTAACGATGGATTTGTGTTTCGTGCTAACAAGCTATGCATTCCAGCTAGCTCCGTTCGTCTTTTGTTGTTGCAGGAGGCGCATGGAGGAGGATTAATGGGACACTTTGGCGTGAAGAAGACGGAGGACGTACTTGCTACACATTTCTTTTGGCCAAAGATGAGACGGGATGTTGAGCGTTTTATTGCTCGCTGCAATACATGTCAAAAAGCTAAGTCACGACTCAATCCTCATGGTTTATATATGCCTTTGCCTGTACCTAGTGTTCCTTGGGAGGATATATCTATGGACTTTGTTTTAGGTTTACCTCGAACAAAGAAGGGGAGGGATAGCATATTTGTTGTCGTGGATAGATTCTCGAAAATGGCACATTTTATACCATGTCATAAAAGTGATGATGCTGTTAATGTTGCTGATTTGTTCTTTCGTGAAATTATTCGCTTGCATGGTGTGCCAAATACTATTGTTTCAGATCGTGATACTAAATTTCTTAGCCACTTTTGGAGATGTTTATGGGCTAAGTTGGGGACTAAACTGCTTTTTAGTACTACTTGTCACCCCCAAACTGATGGACAAACTGAAGTAGTCAATAGAACGTTGTCTACTATGCTTAGGGCTGTTTTGAAGAATAATAAGAAAATGTGGGAGGAATGCTTGCCTCATATTGAATTTGCTTATAATCGTTCATTGCATTCTACTACTAAGATGTGCCCTTTTGAAGTTGTGTATGGTTTCCTACCTCGTGCACCTATTGATTTGTTGCCTCTTCCATCTTCGGAGAAGGTTAATTTTGATGCTAAACAACATGCTGAATTGATTTTAAAAATGCATGAGTTAACTAAGGAAAACATTGAGCGCATGAATGCTAAATATAAACTTGCTGGAGATAAGGGTAGAAAACATGTTGTGTTTGCACCTGGAGATCTTGTTTGGTTACATTTGCGTAAGGATAGATTTCCTAATTTGCGCAAATCAAAGTTAATGCCACGTGCTGATGGTCCCTTTAAGGTGTTAGAGAAAATAAATGATAATGCATATAAACTTGAGTTGCCTGCAGATTTTGGGGTTACTCCCACTTTTAACATTGCAGATTTGAAGCCTTATTTGGGTGAGGAAGATGAACTTCCGTCGAGGACGACTTCATTTCAAGAAGGGGAGGATGATGAGGACATCAATACAATTGTTACACCCACAGCCCCTGCTGCTATACATACTGGACCAATTACTAGAGCTCGTGCACGCCAACTAAATTACCAGGTACTTTCGTTTCTTGGTAATGATTCTAATGTTCATGAGAATATGATGCTGCCTAAATTGGATACATTTGTTTTGCTTACAAATGAAGGGCCTAGCTTGGAGAAGGATGAACATTGGAGCAAGAACAAGCATGGAGATGATGGCATGCGCAAGGGAAACAAGAACGGAGTTACAAGTGATGATTTCAGGACTTTGAAGCCACCATAATGGGTGCATGAAGCCTTGGACGAAATATACAAGACGCCACTTCATAAATTTCGTCCCGAGGCTATTTTAGGTGCCGCGTCACCTTATTATTGGGCCAGGCCCATGTAATTTCGAAATACATAAGTATAGGCTATTTTTAGAGTCCATATGTGTGGGGAAACAAGAGATAGGGTTGATTTCGGACCCCTCCACCAAGGGCCACGAAATTCCCCCCCTCTTCCTCCATATATACAGCCCTTAGGGCATCGTTTAGACTTTGGGTTTTGTTTAGATTAAAAGTTCGCCATAGCTGCAACTTCGCGTACTTCGTTTGTGTTCAACGACCAGACAAAGGCGTCACAGAACCCCACCTTGATCAATAAAGCTTTCATCTTATATTCGCAATATCCAGATTGCAATCTTAGTTTCTTGCTTGTTCTTCGTTTGCTCGCAGGAAACAGACCCTCGTGGTCAGGTTGATCGTGCTCCGACGTGGTCAATAACCTCTCGGAGTTGGTTTAGCGATTGCTAAGGCGCGACGTCCTCGCACGTTCGTAGTCGGATCGTCAAAGTCGACTTCCACCAAAGCGATATCCATCATCTCATCGAAAGATCGGGACCCTCTCCTCTATCAAGACGCCCTCTTTCTCATCGCCAAGCCACGTGACGCTGGGAGCCCTGTGTCGTCATCCTTGCCCTCGTCTTCTTCCACGGGATCCGATGACAACCGCCAACGATTTGACACCGTCCGGCCTCCCTCGAGCTCGCCAACCACCTCTGCGAGCCCGCTGTGAGACTCCCTGCAGAACCCCTCTCTTTCCCCTCACGTTTGCGAGCTCTAGGCCATAGCTCCGTCGCGGCCGAACTCCGGTCGCCGCTGACCTTGTCGCCGCCGTCACTGCAGCCGCTTGAGCTCGATTTGGAGCGTGTCACCGCGCTCAGGAAGCCACCAGGAGCCTAACGCATATTCTAACTTTCCTCCCGTGCACCACAGCGCCAACCCCGCACTCACCCGAACTCCGGCGCCGCCGCGAGCTCACTTCCGGCGAGCTCCGACCACCCCGTGACCTGCCGCTGCATTCGCTAGATGCGCGGGAGCGTGGGCTACCTCCAGCTGCCCTCAGCGCACCCAGCTGCGGCCCTTGGCGCCACTCCGGCGAGCCACCGCCGCTCTGGGTCGTCGCCGTCGTCTAACCGCCGGCGAATCCGGCGTGGCCGTCGTTACCGGCTAACCCCCCACACTAACCAACCCCCTAGGCCACTGACTCATGGGCACCACGCCCTAATTAACATAGATTACATTCTCTGCTTAGTTTTAACTCGCCCCATTGGGCACAGGCGTCAGTGTTGACTACGCTGATGTGGCCATTGACCAGGCCCACATGTCTGTGACCGTAGGCAGCACTGGCTAACTGACCGGCGGGCCCCACGCGTCAGGTTTGACCCGGACCGGGTCTGTTGACCTGCTGAGGTCAGCATGACACAATGCTAATGCAGGAATTGTTTTCTGGATTTAAAATAATTCAGGAAATTCCAGAAAATAGTCTAACCTTCAAAAATTCATATAAATTCAACCATAACTCAGAATGAAATAATTTATATATGAAAAATGATCAGAAAAATCCAATCTATCCATCTGCACTGGTTTCATGCATGTTTAAGTAACTTAAACCTGCTGTTTATATCAAAACATGATAATGCACTTTATTAAGTCATAGTTTCAATTTGAACTTGAACCTTGGGTTCAAAATAACTCTGATAGAGGCAAAGGTGTCCCATCTTTCGATGAGATGGTCGATTTCGCTTTGGTGGAAGTCGACTTTGACGATCCGACTACGAACGTGCGAGGACGTCGCGCCTTAGCAATCGCTAAACCAACTCCGAGAGGTTATTGACCACGCCGGGCACGATCAACCTGACCACGAGGGTCTGTTTCCTGCGAGCAAACGAAGAACAAGCAAGAAACTAAGATTGCAATCTGGATATTGCGAATATAAGATGAAAGCTTTATTGATCAAGGTGGGGTTCTGTGACGCCTTTGTCTGGTCGTTGAACACAAACGAAGTACGCGAAGTTGCAGCTATGGCGAACTTTTAATCTAAACAAAACCCAAAGTCTAAACGATGCCCTAAGGGCTGTATATATGGAGGAAGAGGGGGGAATTTCGTGGCCCTTGGTGGAGGGGTCCGAAATCAACCCTATCTCTTGTTTCCCCACACATACGGACTCTAAAAATAGCCTATACTTATGTATTTCGAAATTACATGGGCCTGGCCCAATAACAAGGTGACGCAGCACCTAAAATAGCCTCGGGACAAAATTTATGAAGTGGCATCTTGTATATTTCGTCCAAGGCTTCATGCACCCATTATGGTGGCTTCAAAGTCCTGAAATCATCACTTGTAACTCCGTTCTTGTTCCCCTTGCGCATGCCATCATCTCCATGCTTGTTCTTGCTCCAATGTTCATCCTTCTCCAAGCTAGGCCCTTCATTTGTAAGCAAAACAAATGTATCCAATTTAGGCAGCATCATATTCTCATGAACATTAGAATCATTACCAAGAAACGAAAGTACCTGGTAATTTAGTTGGCGTGCACGAGCTCTAGTAATTGGTCCAGTATGTATAGCAGCAGGGGCTGTGGGTGTAACAATTGTATTGATGTCCTCATCATCCTCCCCTTCTTGAAATGAAGTCGTCCTCGACGGAAGTTCATCTTCCTCACCCAAATAAGGTTTCAAATCTGCAATGTTAAAAGTGGGACTAACCCCAAAATCTGCAGGCAGCTCAAGTTTATATGCATTATCATTTATTTTCTCTAACACCTTAAAGGGACCATCAACACGTGGCATTAACTTTGATTTGTGCAAATCAGGAAATCTATCCTTACGCAAATGTAACCAAACAAGATCTCTAGGTGCAAACACAATATGTTTTCTACCCTTATCTCCAGCAAGTTTATATTTAGCATTCATGCGCTCAATGTTTTCCTTAGTTAACTCATGCATTTTTAAAATCAATTCAGCACGTTGTTTAGCATCAAAATTAACCTTCTCCGAAGATGGAAGAGGCAACAAATCAATAGGTGCACGAGGTAGGAAACCATACACAACTTCAAAAGGGCACATCTTAGTAGTAGAATGCAATGAACGATTATAAGCAAATTCAATATGAGGCAAGCATTCCTCCCACATTTTCTTATTATTCTTCAAAACAGCCCTAAGCATAGTAGACAACGTTCTATTGACTACTTCAGTTTGTCCATCAGTTTGGGGGTGACAAGTAGTACTAAAAAGCAGTTTAGTCCCCAACTTAGCCCATAAACATCTCCAAAAGTGGCTAAGAAATTTAGTATCACGATCTGAAACAATAGTATTTGGCACACCATGCAAGCGAATAATTTCACGAAAGAACAAATCAGCAACATTAACAGCATCATCACTTTTATGACATGGTATAAAATGTGCCATTTTCGAGAATCTATCCACGACAACAAATATGCTATCCCTCCCCTTCTTTGTTCGAGGTAAACCTAAAACAAAGTCCATAGATATATCCTCCCAAGGAACACTAGGTACAGGCAAAGGCATATATAAACCATGAGGATTGAGTCGTGACTTAGCTTTTTGACATGTATTGCAGCGAGCAATAAAACGCTCAACATCCCGTCTCATCTTTGGCCAAAAGAAATGTGTAGCAAGTACGTCCTCCGTCTTCTTCACGCCAAAGTGTCCCATTAATCCTCCTCCATGCGCCTCCTGCAACAACAAAAGACGAACGGAGCTAGCTGGAATGCATAGCTTGTTAGCACGAAACACAAATCCATCGTTAACAACAAACTTGTTCCACATTCTTCCTTCTTTACAATTCTGCATTACATCTTTAAAATCAGCATCATGCACATATTGATCTTTGATGGTCTCCAAACCAAATATTTTGAAGTCAAGTTGTGAAAGCATAGTATAGCGACGAGACAATGCATCAGCAATAACATTTTCTTTTCCCTTCTTGTGTTTAATGACATAAGGGAAAGTCTCAATGAATTCAACCCATTTAGCATGTCTACGATTCAGTTTAGCTAGACTTTTAATATGTTTCAAAGATTCATGATCAGAATGTATAACAAATTCTTTGGGCCATAAATAATGTTGCCATGTTTCTAAAGTCCGAACAAGAGCATATAATTCTTTATCATAAGTAGAATAATTCAGACTAGGCCCACTGAATTTTTCAGAAAAGTATGCAACAGGTTTGCCATCTTGTAATAACACACCTCCTAATCCAATTCCACTAGCATCACATTCAAGCTCAAAAGTCTTATTAAAATCAGGAAGTTGGAGTAAAGGAGCATGTGTCAACTTATCTTTCAATACCGTGAAGGCTTCTTCCTGTGCGGTACCCCAAAGAAAAGGCACATCTTTCTTTGTAAGCTCATTGAGAGGTGCAGCAATGGTGCTGAAATCTCTCACAAAACGCCTGTAGAATCCAGCGAGGCCAAGAAAACTCCTCACTTGTGTGACCGTTTTGGGTTGCGGCCAACTCTCAATAGCTTCAATCTTGGCTTTATCAACTTCAATTCCCTGTGGAGTAACAACATAGCCAAGAAAAGATACTCGGTCGGTGCAAAAGGTGCACTTCCCAAGGTTACCAAACAAACGTGCATCACGTAGAGCAATAAAAACAACACGTAAATGTTCGAAATGTTCTTCCAAAGATCTGCTATAAATCAATATGTCATCAAAGTAAACTACCACAAATCGTCCAATGAAAGCACGTAAAACTTCGTTCATTAATATCATGAAAGTACTAGGTGCATTAGTTAACCCAAAAGGCATGACTAACCACTCATATAATCCAAACTTAGTTTTGAATGCTGTTTTCCATTCATCTCCCAATTTCATACGAATTTGATGGTATCCACTACGTAAATCAACTTTGGAGAATATTGTAGAGCCACTCAATTCATCAAGCATATCATCTAGCCTAGGAATAGGATGACGATAACGAATAGTAATATTATTAATGCCTCTACAATCAACACACATACGTGATGTACCATCCTTTTTCGGCACTAGAATAATAGGAACAGCACAAGGACTAAGAGATTCGCGTATATAACCTTTGTCGAGAAGCTCTTGTACTTGACGCATAATCTCCTTCGTCTCCTCTGGATTGGTACGGTATGGTGCACGGTTTGGCAGTGAAGCACCGGGAATTAAGTCAATCTGATGCTCAATCCCTCGAATAGGCGGTAATCCCGGTGGCACGTCTTGTGGAAAGACGTCAGCGAACTCCTGCAAAATGTTAGTGACAGCAGGAGGCAAAGAGGAAGGCACGTCCTCGAATGAAAATAATGCCTCTTTGCACACAAAAGCATAGCAAACAGATTTGCTGAAATCTAGCTCATCAATATCAGATTTGGTAGCAAATAAACATGCACTTTTCAATTTAATTTCAGAAGCAACACTAGATGGTTTATTATTAGGCTTCATTTGTTGCTCAAATTCTTTTGCCACAATCTGATTTTCACTCTTATTCGTCTCCTGTTTCGCTTTATTAGCTCTATTAATATCATCTTTCAAAATGGAATCAGGAGTCATAGGAAGCAAAGTAATATTTTTATCCTTATGAACAAGAGTATAGTGATTGTTTCTACCATGGTGTACAGAATTTTTATCAAATTGCCATGGTCTACCAAGTAATAAGGAACATGCTTGCATAGGTACCACATCACAATCAACATAATCAGCATATGTAGAGATACTAAAATGCACACGAACAGTACGTGTTACCTTAACCTTGCCGCTGTTGTTGAACCATTGGATGTAGTAAGGATGTGGATGTGGTCTTGTGGTGAGAGAAAGCTTCTCCACCATCTCCATGCTAGCCAAGTTGTTGCAGCTCCCTCCGTCTATTATGACGCGCACAGAACGTTCCTTCACAACTCCCTTGGTATGGAACAAATTGTGCCTCTGATTTTGCTCAGCTTGTGTGGCCTGCACACTCAAAACACGTTGACAACTAAACATTCATACCTGTCAGCGTCTTCAGGAGCCATGTATTGCGTCTCATGATCAGAATCATCTCCACCATGTTCTTCACGTGTAATAAGAGCCAATGTCTCCTCATCATAGTCACTAGCGGACTCATATCCACCATCCGCGGTAGCAATCATCACACGCGGAGATTTGCATTCCCTCGCATAATGACCTCCTCCCTTACAACGACGACAAATAATATCACTTGTGTGCCCTGTTGATGCCATGGAAGAAGAAGAACGCTGTGAAGGACCCGCAGGTGCGCTCTTGGAAGATAATGGTGGTTGTGCCTGTTTTCTTGTATCACGGCTGGAAGTGGCACCGGATGGAGGTGCTGGTGCAGTTGAAGTAGAAGATGCACGTGGTGTCCATGATGAAGGTCGGCCTGCAGAAAAGTTAGTTCGCCCCAATGCTTGTCGATCCTGCACTTCACGTTCAGCTTTACAAGCAAGATGGAATAAACAAGTGATATTAGTATACTCCTTATAGTCTAGAATGGTCTGAATTTCTCTATTTAATCCACCCAGAAAACGTGCAAGCATAGCTTCATTCTCCTCAACAATACCACATCTAATCATGCCAGTTTGTAATTCCTGATAATATTCTTCTACAGAATTTTTTCCTTGTCTTAAACGCTGCAATTTTTGAAGCAATTCACGTTGATAATATGGTGGAACCCAACGCGTACGCATAGCAGTTTTCAAAGCAGCCCAAGTAGTTGGAATAGGATATAATCTACAATGTTCAGACCACCATACACATGCAAAACTAGTGAAAGCACAAACAGCAGCAGCAACTCGTCTCTCCTCAGGATATTGTAAACATGTAAATCGTTGTTCCGTTTCTAACTCCCAAGTAAGATATATATCAGGAACATATCTACCCTCAAATGGTGGAATATTCAATTTCAGTTTAGGAATATGGACATCATCTCGTACCTGAGGTGGTGGTGCAGGCCTACCATTACGAATATATACCTGAGGTCGACCTGCTGGTGGTGGTACAGGTGGCTGCACGTAGTGTTGATTTTGATCAACCTCATCCTCATAATCTCCCACATAATCATCCTCCTCCGCATCAGCAGCAGAAGCCACAGAAGTATCAACAGCAGCACCAACAGTTTGGCCAAACGCAAGAGGAACACGGCTTGCTCGGCGGAGGTCTGCTTCGCGACGTGGAGGTAGTCGTTGTTGTTGTTGTTGTTGGAGAGGTGTGTTAGGTGCAGCGGGTGGTGGTGGTGGAAGACGCGCGAGCAATTCATTAAACTTGTTATCGAGCTTTGTTTCGAACGTCTTCTCAAGGCCAGTGATCTTCTCCATGGCCTCTTCAAAATTGTGCAGCACATCTTGCACCTGTTCAGTCATCATTTGCTGAAACTTATCATGAAGCTCCTTGTTCGATAGATTCTCCCAGTCAATCTCGTCAGCTTGTGATCCTGGCATGGTTAGCAGCAATAGAAACACACAAGAATATGATCCTACAGACTACGAACAAGTGGTGGTGGTGGGTGTCACAAATCCGTCAAGCAAATCTCAAATTCTTACCAGTTCTTACCCAGCAGCAGGCGGTGATCGGCAACCGTTGTAGTCAAAAACTCTCAAAGCTTGGATAGAGCGATTACCAGGGAGAGTCAAACGCACGACGTAGATGTATGTGGAGCTGGAAAGGCTTATAATATGGTAGCAAAAAGGGTCAGCAATAATCAATTCAGAGATGCAAAGTTGAATAAACGCTCAACGACGGTACTGTGCTGGTCCTAGGCTAGACTGTGCTAGAGACGCGAGCCTAGAACACTAACAAAATCACGGCGCGGCACGTAAACAAGGGAAAAGCACACTCCGAATTTTTTTTTTCGCACTTTTTTCTTTTCTTTTTTTTTGCGCTCTTTTTTTTTGCGCTGCTTCTTTTTTTTTGCGAAAAATCACTATAATGGCGAATGTCTCAAAACTCTTCCTAGCTCAAACTGACAGGATGGGCACGAAATTTTTTCGACCAATTTTTTTTTTCGACTGCCCGGACCCAAAAACTGGAAACGGGTCAAAAAAAACTTCCTATAATGGCACCTGTCTCAAAACACTCAGAAACACCTAAAAATAGGATAGCCAAATTTTTTTTCGAAAAATGCGTTTTCGAAAAATTTTGGGCCTAAACGGAGCATGGCTACCCGACTCTTTTTTTTTTCGAAACCTACTCCGGCAAGGAAACACGAATCGGAATCTAGATGGATCCCGAAAACAAACCTAATAAGCAAGGAACTCGGATTGGTGGTGGATATATGGTGGTGGTATATGGCAGCGGTGGTGGTAGCGGTGGTAGTATATGGATATGGATCGGTGGTGGTATATGGGCACGGATTGGTGGTGGTATATGGATACGGATTCGGAGCGGTGGTGGTAGATGGCAGGGGCGATGATAATGGTGCGGCGGCAGCGTGACAACTTATGACCAGAACTCGAAACTCTAAAAGACTAGACTCTAAGACCAGCAACTAGACACGACGATGCAACCGCAAATTCAACAAAGCAAAACCCTAAAAAGATTATGCAAGGCTCAGATTGGTTCGGATATGATGAACTAACCCTAATTTTTTTTGTGGCTTTTTCGTGGACTATAGGTATGAAGAACAGACTCGATCTAAACTACGAAAAACTGTAAAATCTCACCGAGCAACCTGGAAATCTGATACCAATTGATAGAGGCAAAGGTGTCCCGTCTTTCGATGAGATGGTCGATTTCGCTTTGGTGGAAGTCGACTTTGACGATCCGACTACGAACGTGCGAGGACGTCGCGCCTTAGCAATCGCTAAACCAACTCCGAGAGGTTATTGACCACGCCGGGCACGATCAACCTGACCATGAGGGTCTGTTTCCTGCGAGCAAACGAAGAACAAGCAAGAAACTAACATTGCAATCTGGATATTGCGAATATAAGATGAAAGCTTTATTGATCAAGGTGGGGTTCTGTGACGCCTTTGTCTGGTCGTTGAACACAAAGGAAGTACGCGAAGATGCAGCTATGGCGAACTTTTAATCTAAACAAAACCCAAAGTCTAAACGATGCCCTAAGGGCTGTATATATGGAGGAAGAGGGGGGGGGGGAATTTCGTGGCCCTTGGTGGAGGGGTCCGAAATCAACCCTATCTCTTGTCTCCCCACACATACGGACTCTAAAAATAGCCTATACTTATGTATTTCGAAATTACATGGGCCTGGCCCAATAATAAGGTGACGCAGCACCTAAAATAGCCTCGGGACGAAATTTATGAAGTGGCATCTTGTATATTTCGTCCAAGGCTTCATGCACCCATTATGGTGGCTTCAAAGTCCTGAAATCATCACTTGTAACTCCGTTCTTGTTCCCCTTGCGCATGCCATCATCTCCATGCTTGTTCTTGCTCCAATGTTCATCCTTCTCCAAGCTAGGCCCTTCATTTGTAAGCAAAACAAATGTATCCAATTTAGGCAGCATCATATTCTCATGAACATTAGAATCATTACCAAGAAACGAAAGTACCTGGTAATTTAGTTGGCGTGCACGAGCTCTAGTAATTGGTCCAGTATGTATAGCAGCAGGGGCTGTGGGTGTAACAATTGTATTGATGTCCTCATCAAACTCAAACCCATCTGATTATAGTTGCATTAGCCAAACACACTCATTTTGCCATGTCATGGTCATGCATAATATTTTGCATTGCATTGATTGTGTTTCCTTTTGTGTTGCCGGTATTTGTCCCCTCTCGATAGACATGATACCGACGATGAGATTGATGACACCGATGAAGAGCTATATCATCTTCAGAAGTGCCAGGCAAGCAAAACCCCATTGTTCATTCCGATACAATCCTACTCTCTCGCTCCTGCTCTCTTTTACTGCATTAGGACAACAACGATTCATCTGTTACTTGCTGCGGTAGCTGAACCCCTTTATTCATCTGCATGACTTGTCATTGCCACAGTAAATAGATGAAACCCACTAACATGAGTAGGAGTTGTTTGAGCCCTGTTGTGCCTACTCATTCATGCTTGTTTGTCATGCCTGCTACTTCTTAGAGTTGAGTCAGGTCTGATTCATCGGGGATGAATCAGAGGTGTGTGAACATGTCCTACTGTGTGTGAGCTAAGTGTGTGAACACGATTTGGTAAAGGTAGTGGTGAGAGGCCATGTAGGAGTACATGGTGGGTTGTCTCATTGAAGCCATCCTCAGGAACTGAGTTCTATGTTTGTGATCCATGAAATAGTTACTACCACGCATTGGGCCTGAAACCAATGGATCCTCTCGGCTTTTTAATCACTCTTCTCCTCTGCCCAGGAGTTACAAGTAGTTTCTGGTGTTTGTAGTATGCTGGAGGCCGTGGGCTGTGATGCGGTAGGCACGTGGCTGGGTATGCCAGGCGCCCGCTTGGTGTCACGAAACCCTGTACACATCGTTCGGGGCCGTATGTGGAAACCTCGGCCGGACTCCCTGCGGATGGAACCTGAATACGCGATAAACCTGGACTAGAGACTTGAGTGTTTAGGTAGGTCGTGGCCGACCCCCTCGCTGGGCTTCTGCTTGAAGGTTGCCGAGTACATCTCGTGTAAACGGCGGTAAGTGGTGAGAGCGTGTGTGAAGAAGTACACCCCTGCAGGGTTAACATCATCTATTCGAATAGATGTGTCCGCGGTAAAGGACTTCTGGGTTGCCTGTACAGTTCATAGACAAGTGAAAGTGGATACCCTAAAATGCGCAAGATAAGCGTGAGTGCTATGGATGGCGTTTTCGTAGGGAGACGGGAGCGGATCCATAGTGGTGTCTTGATATGGTGAATATGTGGACTCCTGTGTGCCACCTCAATGAGTTACTTGCAGTCGTGGTTCAGGATCGCCACCGAGTCAAAGCTGGCTTACTGCAGTTAAACCCCACCATCCCCTTTGTTGATAATGATGCATATGTAGTTAGTTCTGATGTAAGTCTTGCTGGGTACATTTGTACTCACGTTTGCCTATTTTATGTTTTGCAGAGAGACTTCAGTCTCACTAGTAGTTCCGCGTGAACTTCGATGTTTAGCTTGTTACCTCATCTACGATCTTGTGCCCTCTACAGGATCTGGTAGTTAGTCAGGCTTCTCAGGCTTTTTCATTTGTAGTTGTCTGTACTCAAACATGTTAAGCTTTCGCATGTGCTTTGACTTGTATGTTTTGAATGCTGGGTCGAGAGTCCCATGTTTGTAATATCTCGCTCCTCGGAGCCTATTGAATAAAATACTTGAGTTGTAGAGTCATGTTGTGATGCAATGTTGTATTTGCACATATCGAGCATATTGAGTGTATGTTATTGAAATGCTTTGTATGTGTGGGATCTGACTATCTAGTTGTTTATCCGTGGTAGCCTCTCTTACCGGGAAATGTCTCCTAGTGCTTCCACTGAGCCCTGGTAGCTTGCTACTGCTCCGGAACACTTAGGCTGGCCGGCATGTGTCCTTCTTCATTCTTGTGGCTGTCCCTTCGGGGAAATGTCATGCGGTGGCTACCGGAATCCTGTTAGCCTGCTACAGCCCGGTTTACCGGAGTCCTGCTAGCCCAGTTGCTACAGCCCGGATTCACTCGCTGACGACCGACACGTTCATTGCTGGGTCATGTATGCCTGTCCCTGTAAGTTAGTGCCACTTTGGGTTCACAACTAGCCATGTCAGCCCGGGATCCTTGTCATATGGATGCTAGCGACACTGTCATATACGTGTGCCAAAAGGCGCAAACGGTCCTGGGCAAGGTAAGGCGACACCCGTGGGAATACCATGCGTGAGGCCGCAAAGTGATATGAGGTGTTACATGCTAGATCGGTGTGGCTTGAGTCGGGGTCCTGACAATGCCCCGATGGGTTGAACATATACCTTTCTTAATTTGTGTGACCCCAAAATATTTCATGGGTCGTACTCCTCTGGTAATTCACCAGGTAGGTTTCCACAATCAATTCATTTTTAATAAGAGTGAGAAGTGATTGAAAGGTTAAACATTGAAGAAGTGGGTGTCGACCTTGAACTTTGTGTTCATGCCCATGGACACGATGTAGATCTTATCATTGAAGCTTCTCTTAAATTAATTATTCCCTTGGTATAAGTACATCTTATATCTGGGATCTGGCCTTTTGCAATCGTGGTTCCGACCATGATCTACTTGAAATACCATTTCTCGTGCATGTTTAAGCACTTATCTTCTTTAGAGCAATACCCCAGTCCAAGCTCTACTTTGGACTGTCGTCGAGTATTACCCCCCTGGTATCACGAGATTATCTTGGAACTGCATAACTCCTTATTAGTTCTTCATCAAGTATTACATTCTCACTGATTACAATTTTTCATGGGCTCTGAGTTATTAAACACTCAAAGACATCGATAACTGAACCGAGTCCACACAACGGTTCAACAACTCTTAGTAATCTTCTTAAGTACAAGTTTATACCCGATCACGCCATTCCTAGCTTGTTTGGCTACATCATTATCATGCAAAATTTTAACAGTGCTACATGGTCCTTCTCGGAGCACAATTTTGACGATGAGATAATCTTACGTTGATCTCCCTCGTCATATCATTTCTCCTTGGTCAACAAACTTGATTTCGAATTTGTGTCGTACCCATGGTTCCAATAACCTTTCGCTTCATCATTCCTTTGACTGTATGTCATCGCCGATCGATTACATCTTCATGAAACTTCTCGACAAATGTAACATGATCATCATCAACATTATGATACCTTCCAGGATAACAATTGAATTCATGATGAGAAGTACCATCCTTGCCCTCGATGATTTCTATTATCATCGACAACACCCTTGCCTTCCTTCAATCGCGAACTTGTCCACATTATGAATACAACTTGCTCTCTAACTAGTGTTGTGTTCTGCCTTAAAGTATTACTGTCTTTTATGTCGACAATGTTCTGGGGATTACTCCACCTCTTAGAAATTCTCGGTATGATGATACTTCTCACCATCACTATTCTTCCTTGGTCCCGGTGTTGTTTTTAACCAGGATACCAATATGCTAACGATGTTGTTTGAGTTATGTACTTCTGGCAACCCTATTGCTTTGAAGTTAATGATCAACAGTTCGTTCTTAGACTGTTGGTTATCAAATCGTCACTCTAACACTGACCTTGCTGCCTAAGGTCATATTTCGGGCACACCTTTTAACTAATGATTGATGGTGTATGATTTCCTAGAGCATACAACATTATATCATTTGAATTGACAAGTGTCATCTTCTTGTTCACATTATTGTGGAAATCCATCCATTTGGAATTCTCGATGAATTGTTGCTGAGCCCATCAACCACCTTATCATCCCCTCCTTGGTTTAATGATGAACTATTATTTCAGGAACCCACTCCCATAGTTCATTTCCCAAGAATCTTGCAATGTCATTTCATCGATTTGAGTTGCACCTTTTCTTCTCGGACATCCAGAGTCTGAGGTATCATGACACCAATCGGATCTGAATCTCGGTCAGATATGATGGTTGGGACAACTTTCCAGGAGTTATGATGTTGGTCCTTTGATGACCCGGTAATATGATGTCATGCCTAGCACCCCCCCCCCCTGGCTGGAGGACCTATCATTATAATTTCTTTTGCAAGGATAACCATTCCTCCTGGAGGAAATTATAAGACTTATTTTATAAGTTGCTCCTAATGGATCATTTGTGTATCCAAAGTCTGGTCCTTGATTGAAACACCATATCATTGCTACCTCGAAGCATGACTATGATACCCCGCTCTACAATAAGAACATTGGAGGTGCGATGCTAAATATTTCTTGGTCAGTTATCCAAACACTATTGTATGGGTAACATCCTGATTAATCCTTGCCTCTTATCTGAATGGTTGGGTACGTTCTCTCCTACCCTATATATCATGTTCTGCTTGTACATGGGAAGGATATACTCCTAATAATTGTGTGTTATCACAATTTTCCTTTCCATTCTTTTGTTTAACCTTTCCTGAATCTGACTTAGCTAAGCAGAGATAATTCCCTGTTTAGGTAGGCACCTTGTTGTACCACTCTGTCGGTAAGATCCTGTTACTATTGATGATCACATTCCGGTAACCACTGATGGGTGATAACTTTGCCAATTGGTTCGCCTTGTTCAACAAGCAGGAAAATTGCTCTCTTCGTTCCCCGTCATTGGTACCGACATTGTTGCCGGCATACCTGACAAGCTATCCACTGACATGCCTCCCTGTCGCGGCTGTGCAAGATGTCACCACCCTTCCTACTTTCAACCCACCTGGCAGGCTGATAACCCACAGGTCCACTAGATCGAAACCTGACTCTCCTTTATAACCCGGATTCTAATGTATCCTTTGCACCTGGCTTCGTATTTGATTCACGAGCTGAATGCTATACCATTATTCATCCTGGAATCAAACACCATGTTATTCTCGTTGTTCAAACCCCCATTCCAGCTTATGTCTAGTCATCGAATGATTGCCTACCCGTTTGAAACTTTGGTACCATCGTATATTGCAATCAATGAATTCACTGAAATACAACTCGTGGGGTACCTCGTGTATTTTCCATTGAGTTCACCGTCAGATGCCTAGCTTTGTGGAGATGCGTTCTTCCAGAGTTTTTCCCCTTGGTTGCATTTGTAGGACGATGGAGATCCCGAAGAAAGGATGATGACTTGATCATGATGACTTGAAGCAGAGAAATGAAGAATTCAATGAAAGGGGTCAACCTCTTTGAAAGGACAGCCAAGACCGAGAAGACTCGTTAGGTTTTTTGCTACCAGCACCTCCTTCCCCCACTCCCTTACTCCACCATTTAAATCTCGGGACGAGATTTCTTGTAGTTGAGGAGAATTGTGACCCCCGGATAATCAAGCTACAGTGAACCTCTGCTAATGAAGCCACATCACCTCGGTTACTGTTGATAAACTCGCGTCGGTTAGAAACCCGGTTCAAACTTCAAATTTAAGATCAAGGCAAACATCAAAAGTTTTCAAACTTTAAAACTAAAATGTTCGAGAGGTGACAAATAATGCGTAGATAATTATGGTGGAGAAAACATATTTTTATAAAGTAGTTAAAAGCACTAATTTAATAAAAACTGCAGTATAACTAATATTTAAATGTATTTTAAATACTAAACAAATATAAACTAATTGTTTAGGGTGCCAAATAAATTATGGCAGTGTCATAAGTATTAGTACTAATTTAGGGGCTAGATTTATAATTTATAAAACAAAGGTAAAATAAACAGAAAAGAAATTGAAAAAAAGAAAGAAAAGGAAAACAAACAAACCAAAAAAAAGGAAAAGAGAACAGGACCCCCCCCCCCGGGCCAAGTGGCCCAGCTGGCCTTAGCCGCCCGAAAGGGATGGCCCACCCCACGGCCCAGCCGGCCCCCCCACACTCCCTTAACCCCCACTCGACTGAAACCCTATCCGCCCCACTCGCTCCCCCACTTCCCCCATCGATTGGATTTGGATCGGGAGGATTCCCGATCCCCTCGCCCCTGCACGTCGACACCGACGTCGGCGCCCGG
>NC_041383.1:366664119-366671352 GCF_002162155.2 Triticum dicoccoides
CCCTCCGCCGCTCGTCACCGTCCTCCTCCTCAACCCCCACTGCCCCGTTCCCTACGAACCGCGGTGAGGCTCCGGTCTCTCTTCATCTCCCCTTCTATGCCCCGTGCCGCGCCGAAGCGCGCACGCGCACGCGCGCTGCTGCCTCGCGCGAGCACAGCTGCATCTGGTCACCGGCGACCTCGCCTCCGCGCACACCCCCGCATGGCCTCACCTCCCCCGTTGTCGCTCCGTCCAGTCCCCTCGCCGTCTGCAAGCGCCCATGGTCCCCCCGCGTGCGACCGCCGTACTTGTTGTCGTCCTGAGGCTGCGACCTCCTCCTCGCACCATGCCTGGGCCATGAGCCCCGCTCACACCGCCTGGTCGTGCTCCGGCACCACCACGCGCTGCTCGCCCTCCGCCCTGCGACGTCCGCGGCCGGCCTCACGAGCGCCCGTTGCACTCCGCTGCCCGACCCCCGGTCCAGCCTTGCCCCGCTACCAGGCGGGCGGCGGCTTCGCCGGCACCGCCCATTCCGGCTGCGCCCGTTAGGCCTAGGGGCCTATGACAAGGGGTCCCACCCTGGAACATTTTATTAAAAAAAGAATTAGAAAGATAACAATAATAATAATAATAATATAATTAATTAACTTAATTAATCATATTTAGATTAATCTAATCACTAATTAACATAATTAATTGTTAGTTAATTAATTAGTCAATCACATGTGGTATGGTCACATCAGTTTGACCCAGTCAACGCCCTGTTGACTACTGATGTCATGCTGACGTCATGATGACGTCGACATACACTATTCTGGATAATGTTGATTTAAAATAATTAAATAAATTCTAAAAATGATTAAATCTTTTAAAATTAATATAAAATAAACCGTAGCTCGGATGGAAAAACTTTGTACATGAAAGTTGCTCAGAACGACGAGATGAATCCAGATATGCAGCCCGTTCGTCCGCCACGCGTCCCTAGCATAGCGAACCTGCAACATTTCACCTTTGGTTCACTTGTCTGAAAACGCGAAACACCGGGGATACTTTCCCGAATGTTTCCCCCTTCACCGGTATCACCTCCTACTCCGTTAGGGCACACCTGGCACCGTTACTTGTTATGTCATGCATCATTATGCATCTGTTTGCATTGTATTCATTGTTTCTTCCCCCTCTTATCTCCGGTAGACTACGAGACCGACGCTGCTGCTTCCCAGTTCGACTACAGAGTTGACGACCCCTCCTTCTTGCCAGAGCAACCAGGCAAGCCCCCCCCCCCTTGATCACCAGATATCGCCTATTCTTCTCTCTACTGCTTGCATTAGAGTAGTGTAGCATGTTACTGTTCGGTCACTCCTATTCTGTTGCATAGCCTGTCATTGTTGCTACATTCATTGATACCTTACCCGCAATATCATAAATGCCTAGTATAGGATGCTAGTTTATCATCATTGGCCCTACATTCCTGTCGGTCTGCCTTGCTATACTATCGGACCGTGATCACTCGGGAGGTGATCACGGGTATATACTATACATATATACATACTATATAGATGGTGACTAAAGTCGGGTCAGCTCGTTGAGTACCCGCAAGGGATTTCGATGTGGGGGCTAGAAGGACAGGTGGCTCCATCCCGGTAGAGGTGGGCCTGGGTTCCCGACGGCCCCCGATTGTTACTTTGTGGCGGAGCGACAGGGTAGGTCGAGACCACCTAGGCGAGAGGCGGGCCTGGCCCTGGTCGGCGTTCGCGCTTCATAATAACACGCTTAACAAGATCTTGGTATTTGATATGAGTCTGGCCACTGGCCTATACGCACTAACCAACTAAGTGGGAAAGATATGGGCACCCGACGTCGTGGTACCAGCCGAAGCCTTCGTGACGTCAGCGACTGAGCGGTGTGCACCGGATTGGAATGTAAGCCTGCTCTTGTATTAAGGGGGCTAGTTCTGCTTCCGGGCGCCCTCGCAACATGCAGGTGTGCAATGGGTGATGGGCCCAGACCCCTGTGCCATAGGATTTAGACCGATGTGTTGACCTCTCTGTTGTGCCTAGGTAGGGCTGCGACGTGTTGATCTTCTGAGGCCGGGCATGACCTAGGAAAGTGTGTTCGGCCAAATGGGATCGAGCGTGTTGGGTTATGTGGTGCACCCCTACAGGGAAGTTTATCTATTCGAATAGCCGTGTCCCTCGGTAAAAGGACGACCCGGAGTTGTACCTTGACCTTATGACAACTAGAACCGGATACTTAATAAAACACACCCTTCCAAGTGTCAGATACAACCCGGTGGTCGCTTTCCCACAGGGCCATGAGGGGAGGATCGACGGGTAGGATTATGCTATGCGATGCTACTTGGAGGACTTCAGTCTATTCTCTTCTACATGCTGCAAGACGGAGGCTGCCAGAAGCGTAGTCTTCGATAGGACTAGCTATCCCCCTCTTATTCTGGCATTCTGCAGTTCCGTCCACCCATATTGCCTCTTTACACATATACCCATGCATATGTAGCGTAGATCCTTGCTTGCGAGTACTTTGGATGAGTACTCACGGTTTCTTTTCTCCCTCTTTCCCCCCTTTCCAGTCTACATGGTTGACGCAACCAGATGTTGGAGCCCAGGAGCTTGACGCCATCGTCGATGATGACTCCTACTACACTGGAGGTGCCTACTACTACGTGCAGGCTGCTGAGGACGATCAAGAGTAGTTAGGAGGATCCCAAGCAGGAGGCATGCGCCTCTTTCGATCTGTATCCCAGTTTGTGCTAGCCTTCTTAAGGCAAACTTGTTTAACTTATGTCTGTACTCAGATATTGTTGCTTCCGCTGACTTGTTTATGTCGAGCACTTGTATTCGAGCCCTCGAGGCCCTTGGCTTGTAATATGATGCTTGTATGACTTATTTTACTTTTAGAGTTGTGTTGTGATATCTTGCCGTGAGTCCCTCATATTGATCGTACACGTTTGCGTGCATGATTAGTGTACGATTGAATCGGGGGCGTCACAACACTTCACACTCCGGGTACTCTATCGCAAACAAACAGTAACATACATAAGCACTCAAACTAGAAGCATGGGTAAAACTCAAATAAAAGATCTAACCAGAAAGTTCAACTGAAGAACTCCGGTTTGCAAAAAACAATTCAAATCAAATGGAGCAACGGAACTCAAACTGCGAAAGAAACAAGATTTGTTTACTAATCTGGACTAAAATCAAATTTTACAGTACCAAAATCTTGTTCAAGTTGGTTAAACAGAAAGATGGCTTCGAGACGAAGATCTAGGTGCTTGAATCACCTAATTTGGATAAATGAGCGAAAAGATAAACTAAAACGAAGATTAGGGCAGAAATCACGATCGAAAATAATCCCGGAAAGACCCTGGAAATTAAACGCGACGAACAGGCTAACGAACGAACATCCGCTGTCTGTGGCTAACGGACAAACAGCGTTCGTTAAAACGAACGTACGGACGAATGTCCTCTCTTTAACTAAACCGGAAAAAATCGAACCGATCTAAAAAAACGGATCTAGGGTTTCAAAAAAAAAAACGATCGGTTTTTTTGGGAAAAATCATACGACGGCTGCAACTACCTCGGCGGCGGTGTGATTGGCAGCGGTGGTGGGTGGCCATGGCGGGACGGGGCGGCAGCGGCGGCGAGTGGCGGCGGGCGGGCGGGCTAGCGGTGGTGGGGCCTTAGCCTTTAAAGGTCGGTCGGATGAAGTCCGGGTCGGGCGCGGCCCGACTAAGTCGGTTCCACTTTTTTTTAAAATAAATCCTGATGCAGAAAACTAATAAAAGAAATACTAAATGGAGTCCAAAAATCCTGAAACAAATTTTAACGGTCCTGTAATACTACTGCGGACAAAGTGAACATTTATTTGTGCCTCTAATGCAACTTTGAAAAACACATTTTTTTCCTAATTCTAATAAAATAGCAATAAAATTCTTATTTGATTTTAATATTTTTCCTCCAATATTTCTTTATTTTGGAGAAGTCATTTCATCCCCTCTCTTTTATTTTCATATTAGAAATATTCAAAGAGAAAAATAATTAAAACCAAATGATCCTCTTTTCAAAATTTGAGAAAAACTAAAATATGAAAATAACGAAATCCCCAACTCTCTCCGTAGGTCCTTGAGTTGCTTAGAATTTCTAGGATCATCCAAAAATGCAATAAAATATGATATGCAATGATGACCTAATATATAACATTCCAAATTGAAAATTTGGGATGTTACAAACCTACCCCCCTTAAGATGAATCTCGCCCTCGAGATTCGGGTTGGATAGAAAATAGGTGCGGGTGGTCCTTCAGTAGGTCTTCCTCCCGTTCCTAGGTGGCTTCATCTTCGGTATGGTGGCTCCACTGAACTTTGTAGAACTTCGTAACCTTGTTGCCTGTGACTCGGCGGGCAACCTCGAGAATCTTCATTTGTTTCTCCTCGTATGTCAAATCGCTATCCAACTGAATCGCTTCCAGTGGCACTATATCTCTCAGAGGGATATCAGCCATCTCTGTGTGGCACTTCTTCAACTGGGAAACGTGAAACACAAATTGTGAACTCCTGACAATCCTTCTGGCAAATCCAGCTTGTAAGCAACTTCTCCCATACACTACAGAACTTTGTAGGGTCCCACAAAACGTGGTGCTAACTTCCCTTAACTCCAAAACGCTTCACTCCTCGAAGTGGGGACACACGAAGATATACTCTGTCTCCTACTTCGTAAACTGTCTCTTTGCATTTAGAATCCGCATAGCTCTTCTACCTGGACTGGGCTTCATTTAGTCTATCACGAATCAGCTTAACCTTCTCTTCAGACTCCTTAATCAAATCTGGTCCAAACAACTGACGGTCTCCAACTTCATCCCATAACAACAGTGTCCTGCACCTCCTTCCGTACAAAGCTTCGAAAGGGGCCATCTTCAAACTGGCTTGATAACTGTTGTTGTAAGAGAACTCTGCATATGGCAAATTGTCATCCCAACTAGATCCATAATCTAGCGCACAAGCTCTCAACATGTCCTCCAAAATTTGATTGACTCTATCGGTCTGTCCATCTATCTGTGGATGGAAGGCTGTACTGAAATCTAGCCTGGTACCCAAAGTTTCGTGCAACTGATCCCAGAACTTTGAGGTAAATTGGGTTCCTCTCTCTGATACTATGGTCCTCGGAACTCCATGCAGACATACGATCCTGGTCATGTATATCTTTGCCAACTTAGCACTGGTGTAAGTGGTCTTCACTGGGATGAAATGAGCTACCTTCGTCAACCGATCGACTACTACCCATATCGAGTCATAGCCTGAACGAGTTCTGGGCAATCCTGTGATAAAGTCCATGCCTAGCTTGTCCCACTTCCATTCGGGTATCGGCAATGGTTGTAGCAATCCTGCTGGCTTCTGATGCTCTGCCTTCACTCTCTGACATACATCACATACTGCTACATCCTCAACAATATTTTTCTTCATTCCGGTCCACCAGAAACTGTCCTTCAAATCCAGATACATCTTGGTATTTCCTGGGTGAATCGAATACGGTGAATCGTGGGCCTCCTGCAGAATCAACTTCCTAATCTCGGGGTCAATAGGCACGTATACGCGATCCTCAAACCATAAAGTATCATGCTCATCCTCACGAAATCCTTTAGGCTTTTTCTTTGCTCATCCTTTCCTTTATCTCGGCAATCTCCTTATCAGTCTTTTGAGCTTCTCCGATCTTATCCATCAAGGTAGACTGAATTTCCAACGCTGCTACATAGCCTGTCAGAACTATTTCCAAACAAAGCTCGCGAAGATCCTCTGCTAACTCCTTGGGTAATCCTCCGGTCATGAGTGTCTTGCCATGACTCTTGTGACTCAACGCATCGGCTACTACGTTAGCCTTTCCAGGATGGTAGTGTAACTTCATATCATAATCCTTAATGAGCTCCAACCATCTCCTCTGCCTGAGATTTAACTCCTTCTACGCGAAGATATACTTCAAACTATTGTGATCCATGTACACCTCACAATGGTTTCCGATGAGAAAATGTCTCCAGGTCTTCAATGCATGCACTACAGCTGCTAACTCCAAATCATGTGTAGCATAATTTAGCTCATGAGGTTTAAGCTCTCGTGAGGCATATACAACACTTCCCTCATGCATAAGCACTGCTCCAAGTCCTCGACGAGAAGCATCGCAATACACTTGATAATCATGGCGTTGATCTGGAAGAATCAACACTGGGGCTGTAACCAAACGTTTCTTCAACTCCTGAAAACTGGCTTCACACTCCTTAGTCCAACTGAACTTGGTGTCCTTCTTCAACAATTCTGTCATGAGCTTTGCAATCTTAGAGAAATTCTCAATGAACCTCCTGTAGTATCCTGCGAGTCCAAGAAAACTCCGGATCTCTCCCACCAATGTGGGTGATTCCCATTTAGTCACAGTGAAAACCTTGGTGGGGTCGACTTCTATTCCTTCTCCGGATATAACATGTCCGAGGAATCCAAATTCCTTCAGCCAAAACTCGCACTTGCTGAACTTGGCATATAACTGATGTTCCCTGAGCTTCTCAAGAACCAATCGCAAATGCTCCTTATGCTCCTCTTCATTCTTTGAGTAGACATCAATGAACACCACGACGAACTTATCCAAAAACTCCATAAACACCTTGTTCATCATGTTCATGAAATATGCCGGCGCGTTAGTCAGACCAAATGACATAACGATATACTCATATAGCCCGTACCTTGTGGTATAACTTGTCTTAGGTATATCCTGCTCTCGAATCTTCAGCTGGTGGTATCCTGATCGCAGATCGATCTTGGACAATACTTTAGCTCCTTGCAACTGGTCAAACAAATCATTGATCATCGGCAGTGGATATTGTTCTTGATCGTCACTTCATTCAGTGCATGATAATCAACAACCATCCTTAATGATCCATCCTTCTTCTCCACTAGAAGTACTGGTGATCCCCAAGGTGACGAACTTGGGCAAATATAACCTTTATCCAGTAACTCCTTAATCTACTTCTTAATTTCCTCCAAATCCTGAGCGGGCATCCGATACGGTATCTTTGATATTGGCCCTGTGCCTGGCAAAAGCTCAGTCAAAAACTCAACATCTCTATCAAATGGCATGCCCGACAACTCCTTTGAAAATACATCAGGGAAATCCTTCACCACTGGTACTTCCTCCTGTACAACTCATGATAAGGAACTCACTTGAGTCCTCTTCGGCACATGTTGGGATACATACTTGATCCT
>NC_041383.1:366671972-366752019 GCF_002162155.2 Triticum dicoccoides
CAACTTGCTACCGCAGTCAATGTTCCCTCCATACTTTGATAACCAATCCATGCCTAATATTACATCCAGTCCTTGTGACTCCAATATGATTAGGTCTGAGGGAAACACGTAGTTACCAATCCTTAATGGTAACCGATTACACCATAGGCTAGCCATATACTCTGCTCCTGGCGAGGTTACTAACATGGGTGACCTAAGGGCTTGGGTTGGCAGGTTATACTTATCCACAAATCCCCTTGATATGTATGAATGTGATGCACCAGTATCAAAAAGAATGATTGCAGTAAATGACTTAACAAAAAACTTACCTATAACTGCATCGGGTTGCGCTTCAACCTCCTCCACGCTAACGTGGTTCACTTGTCCCATGTTGAAAGGGTTGGGCTTCTTCCCAGAGCTTCCATTGCCATTTCCATTCTTAGCTTCAGAACACTCCGTGGCGTAATGTCCATTCTTCCCACACTTGAAACAAGTAATGTGACTTAGATCCTTCTTGACGGGCGTTGCTGGGTTTGAACAGTTTTGGCCGTTGCTTACTCCTTCCCATTCCCATTCTTGGGGCCACTATGATTATGCAAACTCCCTCCATTGGTATTATTGCCCCCATGGTTATGGTGAATGTGTCCTCCCGAGTTTTGGGTAAAACGGGGCCTTTGCTGAGCTCCTGAATTGTACTTCCCTTGTCCATACTTCCTCTCGCGGTTGTCTATCTGCTGCTGCTTCCCTTCAATCATAAGAGCTCTATCTACCAACTCCTGGTAGTTGTTGAAGGTTGCCACCATCAACTGCATGCTCAGCTCATCATTCAGTCCTTCGAGAAACTTCTCCTGCTTAGCTTCATCTGTAGCGACGCCACCTGGGGCATAACGTGCTAACTTACTAAACTCATCCACATACTGGCCCACTGTGTGTCCTCCTTGGCGCAAGTTGCGAAATTCGCGCTTCTTCATGGCCATAGCTCCTGCTGAAACATGGGCAGTGCGGAAAGCCTGCTGAAAATGATCCCATGTAACAGTGTCAATGGGGTAAGTGGCTGTGAAATTCTCCCACCATGATGTTGCGGGTCCATCAAGCTGATGTGCGACAAAATGCACTCTCTCCGCATCTGTGCATCCTGCAATGGTCAACTCCCTTCCAATCTTGCGGAGCCAATCATCTGCAAAAATCGGCTCGGTGCTACTAGAGAACACCGGTGGATTCAGCCTTAGGAAACAGGCTAAGTGATCAATAGGTGGTGGTGGTGGTGGTGGGTTGTTGTTGTTGTTGTTGTTGTTGTTATTGCTGTTCCCTTGGTTCTGATTCTAGACTAGTAGTTGCATCAAGGTATTTTGCTGCTAGATCAACTAGGTGAGCTCCAGTGGGAAAGCAAATCCATTGTCACGTCTCGGAGGCATCTGATGGGTTTAGAAAAGATGAGAAAACAGAATAGAATGAGGTCTAAAGGGAATACACTGCCCATGTGCACATGAGACAAACACAATCATATCACTTCAATCAATTCAAACAAGGGCATACAATCAGTCTAACTATCGTTACAAAAGTGCTCGTACTATGCTATATACATGGGGAAATACTACTACTGATGTGGTGGTCGACTAGAAGTTTTAATTAGTGGAAGACTCCATGATATCAGCTCCAGCTTCATCAACCTAGTCATCATCGCTATCGTCGGGATTCGAGTCGGTGTTGTCGATGATGATGTAGTCCTCCGAACAAATGTCCTTGGAATCATCGTCATCTCCTCCAGGCGCAGGATCTCCCATGAATAGTCCTAGCTTCCTTGTCAGATTGTCATTCTTCTCCACGAGTATCATCATTTACTCCTCATATCTATCACGTGTAGACTTGAGTTCTTCCTCCAGCTCCATGATCCTGGTCATAGCCTTCTTCAGGTCTATCATGCATGCGCACATCTAGTTCTCCTGGTGACGAATGTGTTGGTTTAACTCCTGGATGAAAGCTGCAATGGACATGTCCCTCCTGGTGCTGATCATCTCCCATTGCTCATCTCGGCGCCCACATATCTGGTAGATAGTATCCTTGAGATCCTTGTGGTAAACTTCTCCAATGCATCCCATGGTGATGTGGGCTACCATGCTCTTTCCTACACTCCAGGTTGGTGCATCAAAGGAAAACTCTATGGGCTCAGTGACTGGCATGAACGTCCTTCCTGGAACTTGAACTCGAATCATCCAACACTCCTATTCTTGTAAAGTGGCGATGTAGGTCCCGGTGAAGCTTGGTATTCCAATGTTCAGGTACCTAGTAACTTCCTTCAAGTGTAGTCCAAAAGGGGTGTCCTCAGCCGGTTGTGTAAACTTGTTCCTTGCATCCGCCATCCTATAGAGTAGAAAAGGAGAGGAGTCAGAAATGAGAAGAGAGTAGTGACCTATGGTTTTAGCTTAGTGGTCGTGTCCTACAGTCAGCGTGGGCTCTGATACCATCTTGTAGCGACTAGACCTCAAACAGTCTAGTCTCTATGCATCAGTGTTATCCCTGGATCGGTAATGCTGACACACAAAGTACTTGAGGATTTATAACACAGTTTCAATCACACACTTATTACATCGAATGTATCAAAAGAGAACTTATTACAGTAATATGGCTTAAGGCCATCTAAAAACGATAACAGTGGAAGGCTTGGAAGATAAAGTGAGTCTATCAAACTCCAACGGCATAGCTGAGTGAACGACATCGACCTATGGCACCTTACTCGTCATCTAAAAAGTCTGCAACATGAAATGTTGCAGCCCAAAATGGGTCAGCACATGGAATATGCTGGCAATGTAACACATAGAGTAATGAATAGAATGAATGCTATCACTACATGCATATATGGCTGGTGGAAAGCTCTATGGTTACAGTTTTTCCATAAAGCCAATTTTTTCCTACAACAAAGGAATAAATTTTATTTAACTATCATGGTGGTTGATAAACATTGAGAAGGTTCCTCCAACTCAATCCCAATTAAGCATCATCATTAAACCCAACAAATTAATTTAGAGTGATGAGATTAACATGATAATCCAAGAACCAGATACTCAAGATGTCCATAACCGGGGACATGGCTAACCATGATTAGTTTATACACTATGGAGAGGTTTGCACACTTTTCCACACAAGACTCGAACACATCCATGATCGGAGGATCGAGACATAGCCTTTCTGAAGCATTAACTCCCTACTCTAGGTAGACAGTACCACCTACAACCCACTACATCTACTAGTCTACCTCTTCAAGAGCTTCACGAAACTTACTCAACTATGCCAGAGCCCATATTGGCTTGTGGATGCACATGGAAGTTTCCGGCATGAATAATCTTATGATCCCTTTGAGCTTGGGTGGCGAACCGTAGGATGATCACACGGGTACTCCGGGATATCCTAGGACAACACTGGATTCTCCAGGTGCCCTAACAACCACTGGGTACTCCAGGGTGCCTCAACCAATCCACCTAGATGTTTATTTAAGTAGCCACCTTAAGTTAACCATTAATTAACAATACTCACATCTGTCATGGATACACTCACCCAATCCATGTCTACGACCATAGCATAGCAATATAAGCATAACGTAGAAGTAACTCCCAAAGGTTTGATAATAAAAGGGCAATAGGTTCTACCTCATCATCTACTTCCCAGACCCACATGTTATTCAGATCCTAACCATGCAATGTTTGAGGGTTGATACTAATGCATGAAAACTGGGTAGTAAAGAGATATGATCAAAGTGTTACTTGCCTTGTTGATGATCCGCAAAACCTATAGACTCGTAGTAGCACACTTCGCACTCTGGGTACTCTGTCGCAAACAAACAGTAACATACATAAGCACTCAAACTAGAAGCATGGGTAAAACTCAAATAAAAGATCTAACTAGAAAGTTCAACTGAAGAACTCCGGTTTGCAAAAAGAATCAAATCAAACGGAGCAACGAAACTCAAACTACGAAAGAAACAAGATTCATTTACTAATCTAGACTAAAATCAAATTGTAAAGTACTAAGATCTTGTTAAAGTTGATTAGACAGAAAGAGTGCTTCGAGACGAAGATCTGGGCGCTTGAATCACCTGATTCGGATAAACGAGTGAAAAGATAAAATAAAACGAAGATCAGGGTAGAAATCACGATCGAAAATAATCGCGGAAAAAACCCTGGAAAATAAAACGCGACGAACAGGCTAACGAACGAACGTTCACTGTCTGCGGCTACCAGACAAACAACATTCATTAAAACGAACATACGGACGAACGTCCGCTATTTAACTAAACCGGAAAAAACTGAACCGATCTAAAAATGGTTCTAGGGTTTAAAAAAAACGATCAGTTTTTCCGGGAAAAACCGTACAGCGGCGACGACTACCTCAGCGGTCGCGGGATCGGCGGCGGCGGCGGCGGCTCCGGCAACGGTGGGCGGCGATGGCGGGACGGGGCGGCGACGACGCGAAGGGGTGGCGGCGGCGGCTACGCGCGGCGGCTGCGGAAGGCGGCGGCGGCGACGAGTGGCAGCGATGGCTAGGGTTTCAGCAGGGCGGGCTGGCGGGCTAGCATCGGCGGGGCCTCGACCTTTAAAGGTCGGCCGGACGAAGTCCGGGTCGGGCACGGCCCGACTAAGTCGGTTCCACTTTTTTTTTATTAAATCCTGACGCAGAAAAACTAATAAAAGAAATACCAAACGGAGTCCAAAAATCCTGAAATAAATTTTCATGGTCCTCTAATAATATTGCGGACAAAGTGAACATTTATTTGGGCCTCTAGTGTAATTTTGAAAAACGCATTTTTTCCTAATTCAAATAAAATAACAATAAATTTCCAAATAAAATTCTGATTTGATTTTATTATTTTTCCTCCAATATTTCTTTATTTTGGAGAAGTCATTTTATCCCCTCTCTTTTATTTTCATATTAGAAATATTCGAAGAGAAAAATAATTAAAATCAAATGATCCTCTTTTCAAAAATTGAAGAAAACTCATATGAAAATAACTAAATCCCCAACTCTCTCCATGGGTCCTTGAGTTGCTTAGAATTTCTAGGATCAACCAAAAATGCAATAAAATATGATATGCAATGATGACCTAATGTATAACATTCCAAATTGAAAATTTGGGATGTTACACTTCATGGACTTGCTTCAACATTCGGCGTTGTCACCGTTCTGGGAACTAGGGTACCCAGACCTGCTTGCCTGTGGCCCACAGCGTGGCTCCATCGACGGCCTTGTACGGCCCATCTTTAACCACAACAAGACAAGACCCTCGCGAGGGGCCAAGCCTTGCTAGGCGGACAATATCAATACCTCCCGAAGGAGCACCCCCCCCCTCAGGCAGCCTCCCGAGGAGCGGAGATTTCTATGCAAGGCCTCACCTCATGAGGCTGAAATGACATCAGCCATGACGACCAAGGCCAGGCACGCGCCAGCAGGCGCAGAGCAGCGGGTTTCCTCTTTGGTGCAAAGGAGGCAAGCGCAGGTGCGGATGAAAGTGCAACTAATCCCTGGGTGGTTTTGGTAATTCTTAACAACATATAGCTCATTGAACTAATGTTCTTTCAAGATGATCATTTCAGAAAGTTCATGTTTGGCATGGCATGGACTAGAGATGTGAACCCGTAAAAATGCTAAGGACATATATTGGCAACAAGCTCAGGACTCTACATTTTCATTTTAGTGATCCAAGATCACACTGAGTCCATAGGAAAGCCAATACTATTAAAAGGGGATGAGGTGTTGCTAAATGGCTTGCTTGCTCAAAATGCTTAGTGATATGCTCCAAAACCCTCAACCGCTTTCTCATTTCCACATATGTCCTAAACCTAGAAGTCAAACTCGACCCCACCGATTTGATCTATCCGGCGCCACCAAGTTCATTTAACATAGCCACTGCCACAAACCCTAATCACTTCGGTTTCACTTATAGGGATCCTTGTCTCATCGAGATGGGATTGCAAACTCTCTGTTTCGCTTCGTAACATTTCGGTCTCACCGAAATGAGTGATTGGTTCCACCGAGTTCGTAATTCAAACTCCATGTTTCCTTTTCGTAACGTTTGGTCCCACCGAAATGAGCGAATCGGTCCCATCGAGTTTGCCTAACCAACTCCCTGTGTGCCTATTACTGAAATCGGTCCCACCGAGTTCATGTGATCGGTCTCACCGATATTAAGTTATGCCCTAACCCTAGTGCATCGGTCCCACTGATTTGATCATGTCGGTCCCACCGAAAAGCCTAACGTTCACATTTTGAACTGAATCGGTCTGACCGAGTTCGGTCTCACCGAGTGTGGGAATCTATATATACCCCTCCACCCACTCTTCATTCGTGGAGAGAGCCATCAGAACGTGCCTACACTTCCACCATTCATTTTCTGAGAGGGAACCACCTACTCATGTGTTGAGACCAAGACATTCCATTCCAACCACAGGAATCTTGATCTCTAGCCTTCCCCGAGTTACTTTCCGCTCAAATCATCTTTCCACCATAGCCAAATCTGTGTGAGAGAGTTGAGTGTTGGGCAGACTATCATTTGAAGCACAAGAGCAAGGAGTTCATCATCAACACACCATCTATTACCTTTTGGAGAGTGGTGTCTCCTAGATTGGTTAGGTGTCACTTGGGAGCCTCCGTCAATATTGTGGAGTTGAACCAAGGAGTTTGTAAGGGCAAGAAAATCGCCTACTTCGTGAACATCTACCCAAGTGAGGCAAGTCCTTCATGGGCGATGGCCATGGTGGGATAGACAAGGTTGCTTCTTCATGGACCCTTCTGTCGGTGTTCCAGATATGAGGGTATCCAGAGTTGCCTGCCTGTGGCCCACCACGTGGCTCCATCAACGTCTTGGTACGGCCCAGCTTCGACATCAACAACTCAAGACCCTCGCGAGTGGCCAAGCCTCACGAGGTGGACGACGCCAAGACCCCTGTGGGGATTGGCATCTTCAGGCTGGCTCCCGAGGGGCGGACAGTTCTACACAAGGTTCACCTCACGAGGCTCAGTTGACGTGAGCCATGACGACCAAGGCCAGGCAGGCACCAGCGGGCGCAGAGCGCCAGTTTCCTCTTTGGTGCAAGGGAGGCAAGCCGCAGGCGTGGAGTCCCAAGGAACCAGCAAAAGGTTTCCATTCTGGTGCAACAAGACCAAGACCGCCAGGACGGCAAGACGGAGGTCATCACCGAGCCCACCGCAGTGTCATGACCAGGGGCTTTTTGCAGGCGAAAACCACTTTTGTCAGGATAAGTTGTACTACTTGTCCCCTTTCAAATGTGGCCGTTGTGGTATCCCTTCCCGCCAACATTTGGGAAGAGGACAAAGACCACTATAAATAGGACTTAGCCACCACCATAGAGGGGATCGGATCCATTCTCACCCGACCACCTCACCAGCTCTCTTGAGCTCAAGAACACCTCACCTCCTGAGGCCAGTTCATCCCCTGTATTAGTTCATCCTTAGCCCTTCGAGGCAATCCACCAAAACGTTGGAGTAGGGTGTTACACCGCAAGGTGGCCCGAACCAGGATAAACTGTTGTGTCCGTTTGTCTCTTCGAGCTCGACGCGCTAGGCTTAGGAGGATCACGAGTAGGCAGGCTGGGTAGGTTGAGGTCTCCGCACGCACCCTAGAGTTTGAACCTTTCAAGGGTTTGCCGAACCCGTAATCCGACATTTGGTGCGCCAGGTAGGGGTACGTCGGAGATCTTCTGCCCCGTCCGCCAAATCACGCCATCGGCTTCAATGGCGGGCGCTTCTCCATTGACTCGATTGATGCATGGCTTCTAAGAAGCGCCGGGGCTGCACTGTTTCACTCTCTCCCTGCGGCGGGTGGAGTGGCCACCCAAGTTCAGACCGTAGATGCCACCACGCTATGACGGCGCGGCGGATCCGGACGCCTTCCTCCATGCGTACGAAGAAGCAGTTTAGGCGGGCGGTGGAGATGACAAGGTGAAGGCCAACTCGCTCCCCATGGCCCTCGTAGGTGCACCGCGCGCCTGGTTGCTCAACCTGCCGGAGTCCTCCGTAGCCTCTTGGGAGGAGCTGTGTGGCCTCTTCGTCCCACGCTTCGCGGCACCGACGCCCCCCGTCGTTGTAGCTCTCCTAGGTGGCTCGCAGGCACGACCTTCCGACCGCCACATCAAGCAGTTCTACTGACAAGTGGCGCCCAGGCAGGCCCGGGGGCTCCTCCGGGCTGGGCGGCGCCCATGGCTTACCTCATCTTGGGCCCCAAGGATCATCCAGCCGCCACAACAGGAGCAAGTGCACTCCCGATGCTTTGCACCCCCACCATATGCAATGTGGCGGTCACCAAGACCCTCATCGACAGTGGAGCTAGCCTCAACATGCTCTCTGCAGAGACATTCGGCCTGCTGCACATGCCCCCTGGCCGGCTCCGCCCCACCAAGCCCTTCTCTGGGGTCGGCGGTGGCTCCACAGCCCCCTGGGGCAGATCCGCCTCCCCATCACCTTCGGGACCCGCAACCGCTACCACATCGAGCTCATCGACTTTGACATCGCCAGGATCGACATGCCATACAACGCCATCCTGGGGTACCCGGCCTTGGCCAAGTTCATGGCGGCGACTCACCCAGCTTACAACCTCATGAAGATGCCTGGCAGCAACGGTGTCCTCACGGTGGCAGGGGACACCAATGACACGCTACAGGCCCTCAAGCTCACCTTTAGGTCAGCGGCATCCGCGCTACCTGATGAGAAGGGGGGTCCTGGGGCCCTGGAAGCGGCGCCGGCCAAGAAGAAGCAATTGTTCTCCCAAGGCTAAGCCGAGACGAAACAAGTGCTGGTTAGTGAGGAGGGAACAACCAGCAACACCTTCACCATAGGGGCTGGTCTCCCTCAAGACCAAGAGAAAGCGTTGGTCAACTTATTGCGCGCCAACAAGTATGTATTCGCTTGGGAACACAAAGATCTGGCTGGGGTCCCGAGGGGAATAATTGAGCACCACCTGAAGGTATGCCCAAACGTGCGGCCAGTGAAGCAGAAGGCTCATCATCAGTCCACCAAGAAGCAGGCCTTCATCATCCAAGAAACCCGCAAGCTGCAAGACGCAGGGGTCATCAGGGAATTACGATACCCGGAGTGGCTGGTGAACCCCATCGTCATCCCCAAGAAAGGAGGGAAGGAGCGCATGTGTGTCGACTTCACCAACCTCAACAAGGCCTGCCCTCAAGATCCCTTTCTGCTTCCTCGCATTGACCAGATCATGGACTCCATCGCTGAGTGCGACCAATTGAGCTTCTTGGACGCCTTCTCAGGCTACCACCAGATCAAGATGGTCGTGCAATATGTGGAGAAGACGGCGTTCCTGCCCCCTGCGGGGTGTACTGCTACACCTGCATTCCCTTTGGGCTGCGCAATGCCGGGGTTACCTTCCAGCGGCTGATGCATATCGCCCTGGGCACGCAGCTCGGGAGAAACATAGAGGCCTATGTTGATGACATAGTTGTGAAGTATCGGGAGGCCAGAACCCTGATAGCAGATCTGGAGGAGACGTTTGCCAGCTTGCGCAAGGTGGATCTTCGGCTCAATCCCGAGAAGTGTGTATTCGGGGTTCCCTCTGGCAAGCTGCTGGGCTTCCTCGTGTCACATAGAGGGATCGAGGCCAATCCGGAGAAAGTTAAGGCAATAGAAGACATGAGCCCCCCGCAGACCCTGAGGGAGATGCAAAAGCTGGCGGGCTACGTAACCTCGCTTGGGCGCTTATCTCCAAGCTAGGAGAGTGCGCCCTCCTGTTCTTCAAGCTGATGAAAAGGAAGGAGCCATTCGAGTGGACCCCGGAGGCAGACGCAGCCTTTCAAGACCTCAAGAGATACCTGACCAGCCTGCCAGTGATGGTGGCACCGTGCCCTCTCGAGCCCTTGGTGCTTTATTTGGCAGCCACCCCTCACTCAGCCAGCTCCAACCTGGTGGCGCTAAGGAAGGAGCGCCCGTCCAAGGACCCTCGGCAGGACGCACAACCACCAAGAAAGGCGCAGCACCCTCAGGGCAACACGCCTGGGGCCTCGGCCAACCCAGTGGTCAATGTCCCTCCCAAGGATGCGATTGACCCCACGGCTGGGGGGCTCCTGAGGACGGACCTCGCGAAGCTACCGAAGACTCGCGTCCTCAAGAGGAACACGACTTCACTGATGCATCTCCCCTCATCGAGCACCTTGTCTACTTTTTCAGCATGGTGTTGAGGGAGGCACGGGCGCGCTACCCCATGCCTCAGAAACTCTTGCTCGCGCTCCTCGTTGCCTCCCGAAAGCTCCACCACTACTTCCAAGGCCACCCCATCAAAGTCGTTTCGGCATACCCACTGGAGAGGGTGCTCCAGAGCCTGAAGGCCGCCGGGTGAGTTGCAGAATGGAACATCGAGCTTCAGCCGTTCCATCTCGAGTTCAGCACGACCAGGGTCATCAAGGGCGCGGCCCTTGCCGACTTCGTGGCCGAGTGGACTGACCTCCCCGACCACGCGTTGGGTGAGGATTGCTCCCTCTTACCTGGGGATGAGGAACCAGACGGGTGGATCATGTACTTTGACGGAGCGTTCGCATGACAAGGCGCAGGAGCAGGGGTCGTCCTCATCTCACCCACCAAGGACAATCTCTGCTATGCGGTACAACTCTGCTTCTAGTAGGGCGAGAAGGTCTCCAACAACATCATGGAATCCGAGGGCTTGCTCGCCGGTCTCAGGGCCGCGGCGGCACTGGGGGTGAAGTGCCTTACCATCAAGGGCGATTCTCAGCTCATTGTCAACTTCTCCAACAAGGAGTACACACCCAAGGACGAGCACATGGAGGCATACATAGAAGAGGTATGCAAGATGGAGAAGCGGTTCTTGGGCTTGGAACTGCAACACGTGCCGCGAGGGACGAACAAGGAGGCGGGTGATATTGCCAAGAGAGCATCCCAAAGGCTCCCCCAGGAGCCTGGGGTGTTTGAGGAGCGACTCTTCAAGCCATCTGCGGTTCCCCCATCGCGGCTCCAGCACCGCCTCAAGAGGACCTGCCTCAGGCGCCTGTGACTGGCGCCCCAGCATGCGGCCATCCGACAGTGGGCCGCCTACTGCTGGCGCTCGAGCCTCAGGAGGGGTGCTGGACTAAAGAGTTCAAGGCGTACCTACTTTAGGAGACCTTGCCAGAGAAGGAAGAGGATGCCGAGCGCGTGGCTCATCAAGCCATGGCATACTGCATCCAAGATGGTGAGTTATATCGCAAGAGGCCTAATGACATTTCATTGTGATGCATCTCCAGGGAGCAGGGACTTGAGCTACTAGCGAACATGCATGGTGGGGACTGCGGGCATCATTCCTCATCTCGCACTGGTGGGCAAGGCGTTCCACGGTGGCTTCTACTGGCCCACTTCGCTCAACAACGCCACAGAGCTGGTGCGTTCCTGTGAAGAGTGCCAGTTCCACGCCAAGCAGATTCACTAGCCTGCGCAGGGCCTCCAGACAATCCCGCTCACATGGTCGTTCGCGGTCTGGAGGCTGGACATCTTGGGGTCGTTCCCTCGAGTGCCAGGGGGCTACCGATACCTCTACGTTGCCATCGACAAATTCACCAAGTGGGTGGAGGTAGAAGCCGTGTGCACTATCCCAGCTAGATTGGTTGTCAAGTTCATCAAGGGCATCGTGAGCCAATTTTGGGTTCCTAACCGCCTCATCACCGACAATGGCTCGCAACCTTTTCAACATACTGTCCTAACCTTGGAATGCAGATATGCTATGCCTAAGTGGCACACCCCCGTATCAACGGCCAGGACGAGCGGGCCAATGCAGAAGTCCTGAGGGGCGTCAAGACAAGAACCTTCAAGAAGAAGCTCGAGGCATACGGCAGGGGCTAGCTCAATGAGCTACAGTCCGTGATGTGGTCCATCTGCACCACCGCGACCAAGCCAACGGGAGAGACGCCATTCTTCCTCGTCTCTGGAGCAGAGGCGGTTGTCCCACACGAGGTCAAGCATCGGTCCACACGGGTCCTAGCATTCGACGAGGTGCGTCAGGACGCCACGCGGGGGATGGATCTTGTGCTAGGGGAGGAATGCCACCATCAAGCCTCACTTCGGGCGGCAACGAACCAGCACGCGCTGTGGAGGTATCACTGCTGTAGCATCCGCTCCAGGACGTTAGAGTTGGGCAACCTCGTCCTAAGGCGGGTGCTCTCTGGGGAAGGGCTGCACAAGCTCTCTCCCATGTGGGAGGGCCCGTTTAGGATTGCCCGTGTCTCCAGGCCTGGCGCCGCGTGCCTGGAGACACAAGACAGGGTCCCCATCCAGAACGCCTGGAACATCCAGCACCTCCGGAAGTTCTACCCTTCAAGAAAGGCTCTGGCTTGTGAAGCAAGGCTCCGGCCTGTGAAGGTCTCCGCTCATGACACTCTCACATAATAATGAGTGGGCCTGTACATGCCCCGGAGTTTCCTGAGAGTCGCCATGGGGCCTCATGGGGGCTCCCTCCCACGTCTTAGTGGCAGCACTTAGCTCCACGCTGGTGAGAAGACTATATTAGGTGCCGGACGCGTCTGTTCATTTGCTTTCCGAAGTTGCCTGCAGTTTTTAGTAATCATTCAGTGGATTTGGTACTTTCGTGTTTTGGTTCGCCGATTTAATTTCTTCTCATCCTGCTCGGCTGTTTTTGGCCTGAGGACAGGAGAGAGGTGGCAGTTGCCCGTCACTCTCTCGCGCGCGCCTCGCGCGTGGGGGATAGGCAGGTGTGTGCGCCTTGGGCCTACCCTGGCACGCGCACACCGCTCTGAACCCCGCTGCCCTGGTCCTCCGGCTTTGTCATCACGAGGAGCCTCAATCAAGCTCATAGGCATCAGCACCCCTCATATCTGTGTCCCCCGGGCAGCGCGACGCGGTGCATTAAGTTAGATCTAATCTAAGACAAGGGGCTCACATAAGGAGGAGTGAGGTGCTCGTCAGTGTTCCTTTTCCTTTAAAAGCAGTCCTGCGGTGGTTCCGCTGTCACATCCCTAGCTTCTGGCAATGCACTAGGCTAGCTTCATGTGTGCATCGTGTTTATTTTTGGAAGAAACTTGAAATGGGGATTGCCTAAGCCCTAGCATCAAAGGAATTAACTAGGTTCAACCAAAATATTTCCAGTAAATCCGAATGGCTTTCAAAAATGTTCATCATTCTTGGATAATGCTGGAAACAGTAACCAGAGGTGATGCACATTTTTCCACGACATATTTGGGCTCTGGATTAAATCATACTCTATTTGCATTTGGGCATTTAAATGCTATGAAATATTTAAAATGCCCAAATAATCATAAGCTAAAATGTTTACTGTTGGATATATTCTAAACAGTAGCCATGATTAGTTTCATGATTTTTGGAAGTGTTTAGGTATTTTTAGTAAAGCCACAAAGTTTACAGAAAAATAGAAAAACAGAAATAAAAGAGAGAGAGAAACTAACTTGGGCCAACTCACCCGTGTAGACCACCTGGCGGCCCAAGTGGCTAGCCCAGCCCACCAGCGCCCCCTTGTCATCTTCCTCCTCTGCTAGGAGGACAACCAGGTGCGTGGCGAGCGCCGATGCTGCTCTGGCCACTTCCTACTTCCTCCCTGGGCTTTCTAGTTACGCCACGGAGACGCCCCGTGGCCCCTCGCTCCTCTCCCTCACTCGCTGCACTATCTTCCCTCCCCTGGCTCTCTCCCTTGAGCTCACCCGAGCGTAGGCGTCGCCACCGACCAGCGCTCACGCGGCCACAGCCATCCCCATGCCTCTCCGACATGCCCCCGAGCTCCGCCGTTCCGCCCTTGTCCTCTCCTTTTTCTCACGCGACCAGAAGAGCCCCGACGCGTCGTCCCCGCCCCCTTCTTCCTCCTTCAGCCACGGAGATCATCGGCGACTTTCCGCCATCACCAAGCCGCCCCCGAGCACGCTGAGATCACTGACGACCTCACCGTGAGCTCCTCTACCCAACCCCTCTCTCCCCACCGTCGATTTCTCCTCTAGCCTCACCAACCACCGCGGCCGAAGCTCGCCGCCGCCGTGCCTCGTCGCCGTCATGGCTAGAGCCAATGTGGCTCGAAGCCAAGCACACTGTTGTGCTCAGTGCAGCTCCAGTAGCCCGTAGCAGCCACCAGATCCTTCTCCCATGCACCGGAGCACCGAACCCGTCGTTGACCAAACTCCGGCCGCCGCCGTGAGCTTGTTTCTGACAAGCTCTGGTCACCCCGCGACCTGCCGCTGCCTCTGCTAGATGCGCGGGCGCAAGGCCTATGCCTTGGTACCCTCAGCAAGCCAAACTGCCAGCCATAGCGTGTTTCCGAGCCGCGCTACCATCGTTTTGGTCGCCGCCGGTGAGGTTCCGGTGACGCTGACATGGCACCATTAGTTTAGGTACTAATCGTGTTTAGTTAGTGTCCCGTGTCGATGACATACGGGCCCCACTGCCTAATTAACCTAGTTTAGCTCTTGTTTAGTTTAAACTAACCCCACGGGCCCCACAGGTCAGTTTGAGCTGGCCACGTCACACCTTGACTGACCCCACACGTCAAAGTTGACTTGCTGACGTGATTGTTGACCTGGCCCCACCTGTCTATGACACTAACCAGCATCGTGTAACTGACCAGTGGACCCAACTGGTCAGGTTTGACCCAGGGAGCCCTGTTGACCCTGCTGATGTCATCCTGACGCAATGCTGATGCAGTAAGTCATTATCTGGATTTAATTTAATTCAGAAAATTCCAGAAAATGCCCGAAACTTCTAAAATTCATAGAAATTCAACCATAACTCCAAATGAAACAAATTATATATGAAAAATGATCAGAAAAATCCAATCTATCCATCTGTACTAGTTTCATGCATGATAGAACAACTTATGACTACTGTCTAGTACAAATCATATGAATGGCATTTAAATAACCACATGTGGAGTTTGAATTTGAATCTTGGATTCAAACCAACTTCATTTAACTTGTTGCTAGTTGCATTAGATCAAACCATAGCATATTGCCATGTCATGATCATGCATCATATTGTGCATTGCATTGATTGTGTTCTTCCTTATTTGCCGGTATTTGTCCCCTCTTGATAGACGTGTTCCGACAATGAGTTCGATGACACCGATGAAGAGCTATATCATCTTTAGAAGTGCCAAGCAAGCAAAAACCCCTTGTTCATTCCGATACATTCCCACTCTCTCGCTCCTGCTCTCTTTTACTGCGTTAGGACAACAACGACTCACGTGTTACTTGCTGCGGTAGTTGAACCACCTTTTCCTCTGCATGACCTGTCATTGCCACAATAAATAGATGAAACCCACTAGCATGAGTAGTAGTTATTTGAGCCCTGATGTGCCTACTCATTCATGTTTGTTGTCATGCCTGCTACTACTTAGAGTTGAGTCAGGTCTGGTTAATTGGGGATGAACTGGAATGTTGTGAACATGTCCTACTATGTGTGAGCTAAGTGTGTGAATACGACTTGGTAAAGGTAGTGGTTAGAGGCCATGTAGGAGTACATGGTGGGTTGTCTCATTGAAGCCGTCCTCAGGAACTGAGTTATGTGTTTGTCATCCATGAAAAGCTACTACCACTCATTGGGATCCTTAATTGACCCTCTCGGCTTCTTAATAACCCATGTCCTCTGTCCAGGAGTTGCAAGTAGTTTCTGGTGTTTGTAGTATGCTGGAGGTCATGGGCAGCGCTGACCCGAGGGGTGGGTTGTGATGCGGTAGGCACGTGTTCAGGTATGTCGGGCGCCCGTTTGGTGTCACGAAACCCTGTACTCATTGTTCGGGGCCGTATGTGGAAACCTCGACCGGACTCCTTGTGGATGGAACCTGAATAGGCGATAAACCTAGACTAGAGACTTGAGTGTTTAGGTAGGCCGTGGCCGACACCCTCGTTGGGCTTCCTCTTGAAGGTTGCCGAGTACATGTCGTGTAAACAACGGTAAGTGGTGAGAGCGTGTGTGAAGAAGTACACCCCTACAGGGTTAACATAATCTATTCGAATAGACGTGTCCGCAGTAAAGGACCTCTAGGTTGCCTATACAGTTCATAGACAAGTGAAAGTGGATACTCTAAAATACGCAAGATAATGTGAGTGTTATGGATGGCGTTCTCGTAGAGAGATGGGAGCGGATCCATAGTGGTGTATTGATATGGTGGATATGTGGACTTGTGTGCGCCACCTCAAAAGAGTTACTTGCAGTCGTAGTTCAGAATAGCCACCGAGTCAAAGCTGGCTTGCTGCAGTTAAACTCCACAACCCCCTTTGTTGATAATGATGCATATGTAGTTAGTTCTGATGTAAGTCTTGCTGGGTACATTTGTACTCATGTTTGCTTAATTTATGTGTTTGCAGAGGGACTTCAGTCTCGCTAGTAGTTCCGCCTGGACTTTGATGTTTAGCTTGTTACCTCAGCTACGATCTTGTGCCCTTGGCAGGATCTAGTCGATAGTCAGGCTTCTCAGCCGTTTTTCATTTGTAGATGTCTGTACTTAGACATGTTAAGCTTCCGCATGTGCTTTGCCTTGTATGCTCTTAATGTTGGGTCATGAGACCCATGTTTGTAATATCTCGTCCTCGGAGCCTATTGAATAAAATACTTGAGTTGTAGAGTCATGTTGTGATACCAAGTATGTATATGCACATATTGAGCATATTGTGTGTATGTTATTGAAATGCTTGGTATGTGTGGGATGTGACTATCTAGTTGTTTATCCTTGTTAGCCTCTCTTACTGGGAAATGACTCCTAGTGCTTCCACTGAACTATGGTAGCTTGCTACTGCTCCGGAACACTTAGGATGGTCGGTATGTGTCCTTCGTTCCTGTGTCTGTCCCTTCGGGGAAATGTCACGCGGTGTCTACCGGAGTCCTGTTAGCCTACTACAGCCCGGATTACCGGAGTCCTGCTAGCCCAGCTGCTACAGCCCGGATTCACTCGCTGATGACCGACATGTTTGTTGCTGGGTCATGTATGCATGTCCCTGTAAGTTAGCGCCACTTTGGGTTCACGACAAGCCATGTCAGCCTAGGTTCTTTGTCATATGGATGCTAGCGACACTATCATATACGTGAGCCAAAAGGCACAAACGGTCCCGGGCCTGGTAAGCCGACACCCGTGGGAATACCGTGTGTGAGGCCGCAAAGTGATATGAGATGTTACATGCTAGATCGGTGTGGCATAGGATCGGGGTCCTGACAGCTTTGGTATCGGAGCCTGACTGCCTGTAGGATTACCAAGCCAAACTGGTCGAAGTTGAGTCTAGAAATTCTCTAGTTATATAAGGGAATTGATTGTGGATGGGAACGTAATGCTCTTTTTACTCCTTATACATTATGCCTTCTGATCTGAGTCATCCTATCTTTCCTACGGGGTTAAGGAACTAGGCTTTCTCTTCTTTCTATCAGGATCACGTGTTACTAACCCGTAGACTTATAGGATTGATGGATTTAAGCCTTAGTTCAATTTCTACTACTTCCGTGTATTCATAGCTGGCCTCAGATTCTTGATATTGTGCTTCTGAGTGGTTATGCCACCATCTTTGCAGGATGTCTCAAATCCTTTGAGCATATACAACCGTTATGTTGTCCAAGTCATCCCAAGTTTCTAAATAATCTGATGCATTTGCAAATCCCTTCTTACTGTTCCGAAGTTACTTTGTGTCAGATCAACCACACTAATTAGTGTGTTGAGGTACTTCATTGCCTCGGCATTTATGTTGGAGCTATTATTATGACCCTAGGTGTCTAGAGTAATACCTAGTAATCTAGCCATGCTTTGTGTTTCCAGTGTAATGATTCTGGCCATCATTCTCGAATGCATCCCGTGATGCCACTTAGTTTAGTAGGCATTCTATCCTGGGTTTTTGAACCCGAGATTCACCCTACTTACTTCATGTTGATAGTGTTTGCTCGTTCCTTTAGGTTATTAGTAACCTTTGCATTAGTCCTCGAGGTCTGTGGTATCTCCTTCTTCCAAATACTATGAACCACTTACGGCAGAAGTTTGTTGGATCAAAAGCAGGAGTGCTCTCTATGAGTTCTCCATTCAATATCGTGACTCTGCCAGTCCTACCTTTCTGCATGGGTTATCCGGAAGAAACCTGTTGAACCTAGTTCGACATACTAATCTATGCATCCACAACTCAGAAAGTTATATGTTCCTTGAGTTGTCCCTCCTTAGTTGTCTTCTGGCCTCATCTATCAATTGATAGTCAAGAGTATGTATGTATTCGTTCATCAAAGCATTTTACTGTTGTGGTCCATCAAGCCATTATATTCGGAATGACTAGGAGAAACAAACTCCAGTACCTCATCCATATCCAGGATTGGGTCAAAGCAGTTGTAATCGGGAAATCAAAATGCCAATCCAGCTTTTGATTCTGCTCTACCTTGGAGTATTACCATCTTTACATCAAGGATATCATGGGAATTGCACACCATCCTATGAACTCTTGATACCGTGATACTTCTCGCCCTCATTATTCATTTCTCAGCTCCCCGTGTTGTTGTAACCAGAATGTCGACAAGTGAATCGTGATGTGTGAAATCAATACTCCTAGCAACTCCGTCGCTTGGCAGTTAATGGACATTACTATCATTCCTAGCATGTTGGTTATTGAATCAACACCCTAAGGTTGATTGTGCTACCTAGTCCTTATTTCTAGTGCACTCCTTGATCTTTGAGTTAGGATTGAATCCCTTGCTCTTTTGATCATATCGTCTTTCCCTAAAAAGCAAGATTGTTCTCGAGCTTAGTAACATACTGGTGGTTCGTGATCTTCCAAATGTCTTCTCGTAAGTATTACCAGGTTGACACGTGACCGCTATGTTGGGTCCGTGATCAAGTTGGGTTCTTGTAACCACCCCTTCTCCAAGAATCTGTGTTGGATATCCTGAGCTAGTTGGTTAATCTAAACAACAACTTGGAGAGTTGGAACATAAAAGCTTGTCCGACTTAGATCATTTTAGGGATATCTTGTATGTGTGTTGAAGAAAGATGGTATTTCCACCGATTGACCCTCGTGATCAGTTAATGGACCTATCATCTTATCCAATATTTGATTTGAGTATGGGCTATCATCAAATCAAATCAGAACCAACAATGTTTGTAATGTTGTCTTACTCGTGGTTTTTCCTCGAGCATACTCCATTCTATCTTTTGGTCTGAGCAATGCTATCACCGTGTTCACATAATTCTGGATCATTTATATGCAAACCTGGATGAATTGTTGTTGAGCCCATCAGCAACATTTCTATCTTCTCCATGATTCGTGTTGAACATCCAGCTAGTGTTGGAAACTTTTGAAAGCGTCTCTTCATACTAGCTCATGAAGCATATGTTTGGATGTAAGAAGTGATTTTCTCCAACCCATGTGCATCTGATGCAAGTTGCCACCGTGACCTCGAGAAGTCAATGTTGCTTCATCTGGAATCATCCCACGTTAGTCATTCATGTGCGAAGTATACATTGGTTTGTGAGACTAGCTACATTCATTCTATATGTATCCCTAGCACACCAAGCAACTGATTGATTTGTTCAAGGATAAAAAGTTCAAGTGCTAATCCTGAAGGGCCCAGACGAACATGCACAAGACTTCGTTATCGTAATGATGGATTCCAACCAGGACTCGGTAGTGTTTTATTATAAGACTACTATGTGGTCATGCTTGTCTGGGACAGCGTGTTCACATGTGTGTAGTAGAACCAGCTCATGTTTTGGAGCTTACTACCATGATCCATTTCCCGAGAATCTTGCAACGTTATCTTGTCGAATTGTGTTGCAAACTTTCATTTTTATTTCTAGACTTAATGAGTCTAGAATATCCTAACACCAACCAGATCTGAATCTCAGGTTGATATGATGGTTGGAACGTTTCCCAAGAACTACAGTATTGGTCTCTCTATAACCCGGTAAAGTGGATGTCGTGGCCAACACACCCAGCCGGAGGACCTAATATTGTAGTATCTGGATTGAGGAAGTTAGCCACCTCCCCATAAGGATTTAGTAGGATTTACTTCCTAGTTGTGCCTTATGGATTCTTATATTTCCGAAGTCCGACCTTTTACTTGATGTTCTAGATATCAAACCATATCTATGAATGGGATATGCTAGTGCATCAAGGAGAACATTAGAAGCGGAGTGCTAAATGTCTCTCGGTCGATCATCCAGATTTTGTTTCCTTGGCCTCGCTAAGGTGAAATCTGAGAAGGTGTTATCTTCCTTTGCATCTGCATCCTCCACCATTACTCATCATGGTAGTATGTTGTGTTGCCAGGATCCTTTGTCACAGATATTGGTAAAACCTTGATGAATATGGAAAGGCTCAAGTTCTTGAAAGCATGCACAAGCACTGGGTGCTATCATCGGCACTAACTGGGATTGCACCCAGATTTCCTCGATTATGCTATTACCTTCTCAACAGTGGAATCACTCTTGTCTGTTGGGTTTCTCCCCAGTTACTAGAATCATTCCCATCATTTGCATTTTTTTGCCATCTTGCACCGCCATTGTGCCATTCTACCTTGGGTCCCGTCCATTTTCGATGATAAGCAAAATCATCTTTGGCATTGTCTTCAACAAGGTAATCCACATCATCCATTCTAGTCTGGGTATGCCATTCCTTTGTACTCCGCCAAATGATTGTTGGTAATTTGCCTTAGGCTGGTATAAAGAGTTCCAACGATCTCCAAATCAAAAGTAATTCTTTTGCCACTTAAGGTAACGATTCTACGAGTCACCTCCTCTAAGATGTCTCGTTATGGTGTCATGGAAATCCAACTCCTCGCTACGTTGACAACCGTTCAACACCTTCTTAAGTGTGGACTTGTTGTCTACCTAGCAAGCCCTCGTCATCTGTTTCACTCCATCCCTTTGGATAGATGCTTCGTGTCGGCTCGAGAGATGTTTCTATGTCTCATTCCGCGAGTTGATCTTGTGATCATTAAGATGGTCCATCTATGTAGACATGTCTCATTTTTTGTCCTCGTGTTGGATGAAGATCTCGAAAGCAAAGACGTCAAGATCAATTTGAGTCAACAAATCAACAACCTAGAGGAGACAGTTGGATCATGAAGTTTGTGATGCTTAGTGTCCCCTTTGTCTTCTTACCTCATGTCTTGAATTTCGGGACGAGATTCTTGTTTAGTGGGGGTGAGTTGTCACATCCTTAGCTACTGGCAATGCACTAGGCTAGCTTCATGTGTGCATCATGTTTAACTTTGGAAGAAAATTGAAATGGGGATTGCCTAAGCCCTAGCATCAAAGGAATTAACTAGGTTCAACCAAAATATTTCCAGTAAATACAAATGGCTTTCAAAAATGTTCATCTTTCTTCGATAATGCTGGAAACAGTAACCAGAGGTGATGCACATTTTTCCATGACATATTTGGGCTCTGGATTAAATCACACTCTATTTGCATTTGGGCATTTAAATGCTATGAAATATTTAAAATGCCCAAATAATCATAAGCTAAAATGTTTGCTTTTGGATATATTCTAAACAGTAAGCCATGATTAGTTCATGATTTTTGGAAGTGTTTAGGTATTTTTAACAAAGCCACAAAGTTTATAGAAAAATAGAAAAACAGAAATAAAAGAGAGAGAGAGAGAGACTAACCTGGGCCAACTCACCTGTGCATCCCACCTGGCGGCCCAAGTGACCGGCCCAGCCCACCAGCGCCCCCTTGTCATCTTCCTCCTCTACCAGGAGGAGAAGTAGGTGTGTGGCGAGCGCCAACGCTGCTCTGGCCACCTCCTGCTTCCTCCCTGGGCTTTCTAGCGATGCCACGGAGACGCGCCGTGGCCCCTCGCTCCTCTCCCTCACTCGCTGCACCCTCTTACCTCCCTTGGCTCTCTCCCTTGAGCTCACCCAAGCGCAGCCGTCGCCGCCGACCAGCGCTCGCGCGGCCGCAGCCATCCCCAAGCCTCTCCGACATGCCCCCGAGCTCCGTTGTTCCGCCCTCGTCCTCTCCGTCATCTCACGTGACCAGAAGAGCCCCGACGTGCCGTCCCCGCCCCCTTATTCCTCCTTCGGCCATGAAGATCGCCAGCGACTTTCGGCCATCACCAAGCCGCCCCCGAGCATGCTGGGATCACCGACAACCTCACCGTGAGCTCCTCTACCCAACCCCTCTCTCCCCACCGTCGGGTTCCTCCTCTAGCCTCACCAACCACCGCGGCCGAAGCTCGCTGCCGCTGTGCCTCGTCGTAGTCGGGGCTAGAGGCACTATGGCTCGAAGCCAAGCACACCATTGCCCTCAACGCAGCTCCAGGAGCCCGTAGCGGCCACCAGCTGCTTCTCCCATGCATCGCAGCACCGAACCCGTCGTTGCCCCAACTTCGTCCGCCGCCGTGAGCTTGTTTCCGGCGAGCTCCGGTCAACCCGCAACCTGCCGCTGCCTCTGCTGGATGCGCGGGCGCAAGGGCTATGCCCTGGTACCCTCAGCAAGCCAAACCCCCGCCCATAGCGTGTTTCCCAGTCGCGCCGCCGGCGTTTTGGTCGCCACCGGCGAGGTTCCGGTGACGCTGACGTGGCACCATTAGTTTAGGTACTAATCGTGTTTAGTCAGTGCCCCGTGTCGATGACATACGGGCCCCATTGCCTAATTAACCTAGTTTAGCTCATGTTTAGTTTAAACTGACCCCAAGGGCCCCACAGGTCAGTTTGACATGGTCATATCACACGTTGACTGACCCCACACGTCAGAGTTGACTTGCTGACGTGTTTGTTGACCCAGCCCCACCTGTCAGCGACACTAACCAGCACTGTGTCACTGACCAGTGGACCCCACTGGTCAGGTTTGACTAGGGGCAGCCCTGTTGACCCTACTGATGTCACCCTAACGCAATGCTGACACAGTAAGTCATTTTCTGGATTTAATTTAATTCAGAAAATTCCAGAAAATGCCCAAAACTTCAAAAATTCATAGAAATTCAACCATAACTCCAAATGAAACAAGTTATATATGAAAAATGATCAGAAAAATCCAATATATCCATCTGTACTAGTTTCATGCATGATAGAACAACTTATGACTACTGTCTAGTACAAATCATATGAATGGCATTTAAATAGCAACATGTGGAGTTTGAATTTGAATCTTGGATTCAAACCAACTTCATTTAACTTGTTTCTAGTTGCATTAGCTCAAACCACAACATATTGCCATGTCATGATCATGCATCATATTATGCATTGCATTGATTGTGTTCTTCCTTATTTGTTGATATATGTCCCCTCTCGATAGACAAGTTCTGACGATGAGTTCGATGACACCGATGAAGAGTTATATCATCTTCAGAAGTGTCAGGCAAGCAAAACCCCCTTCGTCATTCTGATAAATTCCCACTCTCTCGCTCCTGCTCTCTTTTACTGCATTAGGACAACAACGACTCACGTGTTACTTGCTGCGGTAGTTGAACCCCTTTTCCTCTGCATGGCCTGTCATTGCCATACTAAAAAGATGAAACCCACTAGCATGAGTAGGAGTTGTTTGACCCCCGATGTGCCTACTCATTCATGTTTGTTGTCATGCCTGCTACTGCTTAGAGTTGAGTCAGGTCTGGTTCATCGGGGATGAACTGGAATGTTGTGAACATGTCCTACTGTGTGTGAGCTAAGTGTGTGAATACGATTTTGTAAAGGTAGAGGTGAGAGGCCATGTAGGATTACATGGTGGGTTGTCTCATTGAAGCCGTGCTCAGGAACTGAGTTCTGTGTTTGTGATCCTTGAACAGCTACTACCACTCATTGGGATCCTTAATTGACCATTTCGGCTTCTTAATCACCCCTATGCTCTGTCCAGGAGTTGCAATTAGTTTCTGGTGGTTGTAGTATGCTGGAGGCCGAGGGCAGCGCTGACCCGAGGGGTGGGTTGTGATGCGGTAGGCACGTGGTCTGGTATGCAGGGCGCCCGTTTGGTGTCGTGGAACCATGTACACATCATTCGGGGCCATATGTGGAAACCTCGGTCGGACTCCCTGCGGGTGGAACCTGAATAGGCGATAAACCTGGACTAGAGACTTGAGTGTTTAGGTAGGCTGTGGCCAACACCCTCGTTGGGCTTCCGCTTGAAGGTTGCCGAGTACATGTCATGTAAACGATGGCAAGTGGTGAGAGCGTGTGTGAAGAAGTACGCCCCTGCAGGGTTAACATAATCTATTTGAATAGCCGCGTCCGCGGTAAAGGACCTCTGGGTTGCCTATATAGTTCATAGACAAGTGAAAGTGGATACTCTAAAATACGCAAGATAAGCGTGAGTGTTATGGATGGCGTTCTCGTAGGGAGACGGGAGCGGGTCCATAGTGGTGTATTGATATGGTGGATATGTGGACTCGTGTGCGCCACCTCAAAAGAGTTACTTGCAGTCGTAGTTCAGAATAGCCACCGAATCAAAGCTGGCTTGCTGTAGTTAAACTCCACCACCCCCTTTGTTGATAATGATGCATAAGTAGTTAGTTTTGATGTAAGTCTTGCTGGGTACATTTGTACTCACGTTTGCTTAATTTATGTTTTTGCAGAGAGACTTCAGTCTCGCTAGTAGTTTCGTGTGGACTTCGACGTTTAGCTTGTTACCTCAGCTATGATCTTGTGCCCTTGGCCGGATGTGGTAGATAGTCAGGTTTCTCAGCCATTTTTCATTTGTAGATGTCTGTACTCAGACATGTTAAGCTTCCGCATGTGCTTTGCCTTGTATGCTCTGAATGTTGGGTCATGAGACCCATGTTTGTAATATCTTGCTCCTTGGAGCCTATTGAATAAAATACTTGAGTTGTAGAGTCATGTTGTGATGCCATGTTATATATGCACATATCGAGCATATTGTGTGTATATTATTGAAATGCTTGGTATGTGTGGGATCTGACTATTTAGTTGTTTATCCTTGGCAGCCTCTCTTATCGGGAAATGTCTCCTAGTTCTTGTGGTAGCTTGCTACTGCTCCAGAACTCTTAGGCTGGTCGGCATGTTTCCTTCTTTGTTCCTGTGTCTGTCCCTTCGGGCAAATGTCAAGCGTGTCTACCGGAGTCCTGTTAGCCTGCTACAGCCCGGATTACCGGAGTCCTGCTAGCCCAACTGCTACAGCCCGGATTCACTCACTGATGACCAACACGTTCGTTGCTGGGTCATGTATGCATGTCCCTGTAAGTTAGCACCACTTTGGGTTCATGACTAGCCATGGCAGCCCGGGTTCTTTGTCATATGGATGCTAGAGACACTATCATATACGTGAGCCAAAAGGCGCAAACGGTCCCGGGCCTGGTAAGGCGACACCCCTAGAATACCGTGCGTGAGGCCGCAAAGTGATATGAGGTGTTACATGCTAGATCGGTGTGGCATAGGATCTGGGTCCTGACATCTACAGTGGCTCTTAAGACCCCGAGGCGTCTCTCGAGGTCTGTGACCTCCAGCTCCCTAGGAAGGGGGCCTCGTTGAGTGCCAAAAGCCAAGTCCTCGCGAGGTGGAAAGCTGCTGTGCACACATCAAAGCTAAGTTTTCCTATCCTAGCTTACTCAGAGCACAAAAATTATAGCACAGGATCAAGATTGCAAGCATAGCATAAAGGGCATAACTGCCATAGTTCATTACACGCCCCGGCGGGGTACACCACCTTTTTTCGAATTACTGGAGAAAGGAAAGGCTAAACAAAGAAGACAGAGGGAATATGAACCCGGCACCAGTGACACATCCTAAAGCAGTGCCTCAAGGTGGCCCGGCGCTCCACCAGTTCCCCCATAGGCGACCTGGGGCTGCGGCCAGTCTTGAGTCCAATTCAGCGGCCCCCAGACTCACGCCAGCTCCACTCTAGCTTCAGTGGAGCGCTGCGGCGGGACGAACCACCGACATCCTCGACCCGAGCGTGAGGACATGGGGGCCGGTCGTAGCCACCACTGCTTGAGCTCTCATCTAAATAAGAGTCGCCGTCACAAGAAGAGGAGCGCGCACCGCTAAGGCCAAGCTCACCTTCGCCACCCTCATCGTCGCTGTCGTCCTCCGGGCAGCACCCCACGCGGCAGCCGTCCTCCCTGAACACCCTCTCATACAGGGTCGCTAGTTCGTCATATTTGAAGTGAAGGGTGCACCTTCCACCTATGCCTCACGCGCGGGCGAATGTCTGCCAGCCGCGGGTCAGGACTATGCTGCCTGAGGCGGCGACCTCAGCCCCGACCCAAGAAGCTCTCCTGCAGCCTTCATCAGCCTGCAGCCACAGACCATCGAGCCCCGAGGATGGAAGCTCGCCGGAGAAGAAATGCAGAAGCTGGAGCGAGGTGCCGGCCGGGCTCTCCGACCACACCACAAACTCAAGGAGCATGTCCAGCAAAGAGAAGCGCGGCCGAGGCGGGCGCACGATCACGGCACGTCTCCCCTCATCATTGGGGCTGCTCCGAAGCCGGTGGCCCCCGCCGCGAGAAGAGGTGCCCTCGCGGGCACCAAGAGAAACGTTGGCTCTGGGGGGGTGCGTGCCCACGCCCCCTAGGGGCCACCGCGGGGGCTGCAGGGTGCTTAGGGACGGTTGCGGCCTCTCTTGGGAGGCGCAGAGGCTGGTCCCTCCTTGGAAGCTTTCCCCTTCTCGGCCGCCGAAAACCTCGTCGGCGACACCATGGAAGCAAGACAAAGAAGGAGAAGAAGCGGGCGGCAGGAAGATGAAGGAAAGGTGAGCGGGGGGCTCTTCCCCTCCCCCACATTTATAACCAAGGAAGGCCAACTGCCAGCCTCCACAACCTCGCGCCATGATGATCTTCTAAATGCCGCATCGCTGCGTCAAGTCGAACAGGTTCCAAGGCAGCATGGGGAAGTGGAGCCGCCCATGTCCCATAAATCGCCACGCGTCATCAAGGCCATAGGAGGTTAGGGCCCGCAGCGCTTCGCACTTGCCCTTTGGCTTTGCCTGGAAGCCAAGTCCAAGAGCGCCTTGGGCCCGGGGGATACTATCGGCATTCTGGATATGGGGGTATCCAAACTTGCCTGCCTGCATCCCACCACGTGGCTCCATCGTCGGCCTAGTATGACCCAGCTTTGACATCAACAGCTCAAGACCCTCGCGAGGGGCCAAGCCTTGTGAGGTGGACGATGCCAAGACCCCTGAGGGGATCAGCCTCTTCACGCTGGCTCCCGAGGGGCGGAGAGTTCTATGCAAGGTGCACCTCATGAGGCTCAGCTGACGTGAGCCATGACGACCAAGGCCAGGCGGGCGCCGGCAGGTGCGGAGCGCCAGTTTTCTCTTCGGTGCAAGGGAGGCAAGCCACAGGCACGGAGTCCCGAGGAACCAGCCAAAGGTTTCCATTCTGGTGCAACAAGACCAAGACCGCCAGGACGGCAGGACGGAGGTCATCATCGAGCCCACCGCAGTGTCACGACCAGGGGCTTTTCGCAGGCGAAGACCACATTTGTCAGGATAAGTTGTACTACTTGTCCCCTTTCAAATCCAGTTGTTGTGGGATCCATTCCCGCCAACATTTGGGAAGAGGACCAAGGCCACTATAAATATGACTTAGCCACTGTCGATGTCAAAAACGGCGGATCTCGGGTAGGGGGTCCCGATCTGTGTGTCTAAGGCTAATGGTAACATGAGGCAGGGGACACGATGTTTTACCCAGGTTCGGGCCCTTTCGATGGAGGTAAAACCCTACTTACTGCTTGATTGATCTTGATGATATGAGTATTACAAGAGTTGATCTACCACGAGATCATAGAGGCTAAATCCTAGAAGCTAGCCTATGATTATGATTATCCTTCTACGGACTAAACCCTCCGATTTATATAAACATCAGAGAGGGCTAGGGTTATACAGAGTCGGTTACAAAGAAGGAGATCTAATATCCTGATCGCCAAGCTTGTCTTCCCCGCAAAGGAGAGTCCCATCCGGACACGGATCAAATTCTTGAGTCTCGTATCTTCACGATCCAACAGTCCGACCAAAGTATATAGTCCAGCTGTCCGGATACCCCCTAATCAAGGACTCCCTCAGTAGCCCCTGAACCAGGCTTCAATGACAATGAGTCCGGTGCACAGATTGTCTTCGGCATTGCAAGGCGGGTTCCATCTCCGAATACTCCAAAGTACCTGTTGTAACAAACAGTGTCTGGCTTCCCATCAATGTTGTACTCCTCGGCTTCTGTGCTTCAATAATGGCCATCTCCACGTGTCGAGCGAATACAAGGAGCCGGAGCATTTTTACATTTTCCACCCCGGCCCTGCAGGCAAACTATCTATTTGAAGAGACGGGGATCCTCAGATCCAAATCTCACCTTCTTCCCTTGAGCAAGCATCCAACAGAGCGCATCCGGAAAAAAACCACTCCAACAAGGCCGATCGCTGCAGCTCTTCTTCTCGCTCCCTTACCTCTAAGCTAGGTGATTGGGAAGAATGTTTTGTTCCCCATAGACGTTCAGTAGAGTTGCAGACCCAAGGGTTTCTTCCACCGGCATTCATGGTCCCCGTCCAAGCCGGACTAGCCACCTACAATGGCGGGGAGCAAGCAGCCATCTCAGGGGGAGTGAGTCTGCCTCATCCCATATTTGCTAAGAGGCGTCGGGTTTCCAATCCACCCATTCCTTCATGAGCTCCTAGAGTTCTATGGCCTCTAGTTGCACAACTTCACCCCCACCTCTGTGCTGCATATCGCAGGATATGTTGCCCTTTGCGAATTATTTCTGGGCCGCGAGGCTCACTTCAAGTTATGGAAGAAGTTATCTGCCTCGTCCCTCGCAATCAGGGGGAATCTATATATCAAGTGGGCGGAGCCGAAATATGGCGCGTCACCCAGACCGGATACCTGTCCGGCACTCCAAATAAGGCATCTGAAAACTGGCCCTTAGAGTGGTTTTATGTGGATGAGGTTCCCCTTCCGGATCCAATCCGGACGGGCCTCCCTGAGTTTAATAACGCTCCGCTGAAGAAACGCTAAAGTTGGCACCCTCGGAGCCCTCAGGAGGAAGATACCAGAGAAGTCCACTTCCTGATGAGTAGGATAAAGACACTGGTCCAATCAGGACTGACAATAGTCGAGGTTATATCAATATGCATAATGCGGGGGGTGCAGCCACTTCAATATAGTGGGAAGCCTATGTGGCACTTCAACGGGGAAGACGATGCCACCCGTTGTGGTCGTAAAGCTCCGGACTCCGCCACTGCTCTGGCGAGAATACTATCTGATTTATATAAAGGAGAAGAAGAGGAGTTCCTCCGTATCAAACCGCGGGATGGATTTTCCATGTACAACCCCCCAAGTTGGGTGAGCCGTTACTCTTTACTCAACTTTATCCATTCTTGCGCCCTTCATCATTGTCATTTACCTTGATATTTCTGAGCAGGAACTGAGGAGGGCCATAGAAGAGTTCAACAGCCCCTCTCCGCAGCCAGAGGACCCCGGCCGGGCCTTCGATCCCGGACTTGAAGAAGATCCGGATATATCTGTGGAGCTTGTCGACGGGACATTTTATCAGGCCAGCTGCGATGGTGCCTCGGTGGCTATTATCAATGACTATCCCGGACTTCTCCCTATGTCGCGTGTAAGCAAAGCTGAAGCCTTATCCTCTGAAGAGGACTCCTTTCTTATACCATGCCTTATGCACAAAATATCATATTTTTGTAGAGACGACCATCAGAACGCGGCGCCGAGCTCCTGGGGGCTCGTCAGCAAAGGGCGTCCAGGCCAGGCAGGCTCAAGAGGAAGGAGGTTAGGGTCGAAACGCCGTCGCAGAGGTATAGTCAAAATCTGCTTTCTGATTATGATGTTTGAAATGTAACAGCGTCTGTCTTGTCCTGGCAGAAAGAGTAGTCGCCGGACTACATCCGGAGATCCTGCCGGTCACGCCTCCACCAGCCAGATTCCAGAACTGGCTTCGAGGGATGAGGCCAATGCGGGGCCGATGCTGAATTGTCCTCCGACAAAGGATGCGGATAGGGTCTCCGCCACAAATTCCAAAGTAGAGAGTGCCATGAAACACCGGCGCCGACGGGCCGTACTTTGCAATGGTATATTTTCTGAAGAGGCATTCAATGCTTTCAATTCGGGAGACGCATACATCCGAGCTGCCCAAGATGGGCTCGCCCGAGCGACGGACCAGTATGCGAAAGATATACGGGTAAGAAAATTTGATAAGCATGTATAGCAGTAGCCCATGAGACTTGAAACAGTTGGAACAACTGATTTAAGGATCATTTTATGCACAGGTTCCTGTAGAGAAGAATACCCATTTGTCTCAAGAGTTGGAGGAGTGCAAACCCAGCTGAGGGCCGTGGTTGCTAAACTAGAGGAATCCCAGAAGGCCTCATCGGGTACCATTTGTCTCAATAGAGAAATTTTAAGGAAATATACCAGTTAGTAATTGGCTTGCTTCATAAGTCTAACAGAAAATTCTGCAGGCCATCCCGGCGAGAATCTGGAGATTGTAAGAGATAGTGAGTTACATCTCCAAAGACAGCTAAAGGCTAGCGAGCATGTGCTCTCGCAGGTTAGGTAGGAGAAAAACAATCTCCAAGATGCCAATGTCCGGCTGGGCGTCGAATTAGCAGATGTTCGAGCTTAGCTGGCGGACTCCATGAAGGAGAACATCAGGCTTCATTGCGGCATTTATGGTAAGTGCCTAAACGAACTAGAGTACAGTTCGGCGAGGAAGCATTTTAAAAGAGTTTATATCTGTAGGTATGCTGATGGGCCGTCCTGAAGAGGAGATGCCCGGGTCCGCAGGCGATTTACTGCAAGATCTCTCGCAGCTACACGAACGAGTTCGGCAGGTGATGCAGGGTATTGCCCAGGCCTTGTGGCCATCCACTTCCCTGCCAGGAGGCATGGGGGATCTCGTGGATATGCTCCAAGGAGCCCGGTGGCGCTTCCGATTGTGGAAGGTATCAGCCTGCCGACAAGGTGCAAGGGAAGCCTGGGCCATGGTGAAGACGCGATACACCAAGCTTGACCCGAACCATATGGCCGAAGTCGGACCGGTGGGGCCATATGGGCAAGAGATTCCCGTAAGTCTGGTGTATGACCAGGTAGCGTTAGCCGCAAAGTATTCCCTACAGGATTGCGAGCTAGATAGCCTGTTGGATGGTATAGAGGAAGAATATAGCCAGTCCAAGTGACTATGTAATTCAATGGACATATGTAGTCCCTAGCCGAATTAAAAATCTTTTGTCATGGCGGACCTTTTCGCTTCAGCCCTCGGATCCGACAGTCCGGGGTGGATCCGAATACCCGCTCAGTTACGCAAAACCAAGGTATGCGTGGAAACCAGGCATAGGGGTCATAAGTGCTTGAACAGACAAGTACCCAACTAGTTATGTTATATTTCATGGGTAGTAAGAAACATCTTCCAGGGAGAATAGTTCCATTAGGGGTTCCTTTCCCTGGGTACGCATGCATCAATGTGCATGTCCGAACTACGAACAGAAATGCAGGGTACAAATCATCTGGGGATTCATGTTGTAATAAACGAAAGAAACATCTTTTGTTCACCGACTAAATATTCCGTTAAGAACGCTAGCTTTCGGCTTCACCCAGTCTGAGGTACACATCCGGCTGAACCGGCAGTAACAATCGCAGAGTTGCTCCCCTTATGCCCTAGACGAATTAACGAGAATGTAGGGCATAAACACAAGAGCCAGGCAACCCAGCATGGCCACATCTTAAGCCATATCGATGCATATAATGGTGAAGTAAAGGCACATATGCGAAAAGAATGCATATGTGATAGGCAAGAAGCCATAAAAGTAATTATATTTAGCTTCTGTATAGGAAGCCCCCAGGTATGGTGAACACACATAGTGCAGCCGGAGTGATCCGAGCATCCGCACTGTATTGAATACTTTGTGTGAAGAAGGGAAAAAGGGCGAGAAAGGAAAAAGGGGAACATAATTAAAAGAGCGGGGGTAAGGAGACGAACATTGAGTTCGGCACTAGGCATAGAATCCTTGGAGTCTGGCCGCGTTCCATGGGTTCGGCTCGAGTCTGTTATCGGATGCATTGCGCAGGAGGTATGCTCCTCCGGTGAGAACTTTATCAATGATGAAGGGACCCTCCCACTTAGGTTTGAGCTTGTCCTTCTTCTCCGATAGGCGTAGAACGAGTTCGCCAACGTTATAAGTTTTGGCCCGCACTTCTCTGCTTTGATACCTTCAAGCCTGCTGCTGATAGAATGCGGAACGGGATTTTACGACGTCGCGCCTCCTCCAGGGCATCTAAGTTGTCCTGCCGATCTAGCTCGGCTTCCTTCTCTTCGGACATGCGCACATGAGGTGAGTCATGGATTATGTCGCACGGTAGTACTGCTTCTGCGCCGTACACCATAAAAAATGATGTGTATCCGGTGGTGCAATTCGGCATGGTCCGCAGCCCCCAGAGTACGGAGTCGAGCTCCTCGACCCAGTGCGTGTCTGATTCTGTCAAGGATCGCACTAGTCTGGGTTTGATGCCGCTCATGATGAGACCATTTGCATGTTCGACCTGGCCATTTGTTTGGGGATGATAGATGGAGGCGTAATCGAGCTTAAGGCCCATGTTGCCGCACCAAGTTTTCACTTCATCGACTGTGAAGTTTGAGCCATTGTCAGTGATGATGCTGTGGGGGATGCCGTAACGGTGTACAACCCCTGATATGAAGTCTATCACTGGTCCGGATTCGGCCGTTTTAACTGCTTTGGTTTCTATCCATTTGGTGAACTTGTCCACCATGACCAATAAGTACTTTTTTTATGGCTTCCCCCTTTAAGAGGTCCGACCATATCCAGTCCCCAGACCGCGAAGGGCCAAGTTATGGGGATTGTTTGGAGAGCGGTAGGGGGCATATAGCTATGATTGGAAAAGAGTTGGCAACCGACATAGTGTTGGACAAGGTCCTGTGCATCTGCCCGGGTTGTCGGCAAATAAAAACCTGTACGGAAGGCTTTGCTGACAAGTGCCCGAGCCATAGCGTGGTGCACACCGAGTCCGGCATGGATTTCAGCCAAGAGCTGCCACCCTTCCTCTTCGGAGATGCATCTTTGGAGCACTCCGGTGGCACATTTCATATAGAGCTCTCCCTCATGGACTTTGTAGGCCTTGGAACGCCGCACAATACAACGTGCTTAATTTTGGTCCTCTGGGAGCTCCTGCCTATTTAGGTAGGTCAAGAAAGTCTCGGTCCACGGGGCGATTACAGCCATGATTTCGTGGGCCGAAGGTGTTATTTCGGTGGCGGAGCCCCCGATTACGTCAGATAGTTCGGAATCTGTGGTTGTATTCGGAGCCGGACTAGTGTTGCCGGACTCCCCTTCCCATACCACGGATGGCTTGAACGGTCTTTCCAAGAATATATTAGGTGGGACAGGGTCGCGTTTAGCACCGATGTGGGCGAGGATATCCGCCGCTTGATTGTTTTCTCGAGCCACATGGTGGAATTCGAGCCCCTTGAACCGAGCTGACATTTTAAGGATGGCATAGCGGTAGGCCGCCATTTTCGGATCCTTGGCATCAAAATCTCCTTTTATTTGTGATATTGCGAGGTTTGAGTCCCCGCACACTTCCAGCCATTGAATGCCCATAGAGACTGCCATCCGAAGACCATGCAACAGAGCCTCGTATTCGACTGCGTTGTTGGAGTCTGTGTATAATATTTGGAGTATGTATTGGACCGTGTCTTTGGTGGGGGATGTTAGGACTACACCTGCTCCCAATCCGGCCAGCATTTTAGAGTCGTTGAAGTGCATGATCCAATTGGAGTACGCGTCGTACTCTTTAGGGAGTTCGGCTTCTGTCCACTCGGCGACAAAGTAAGCCAATACTTGCGACTTAATGGCCCGCCGTGGTTTGTATGTTATGTCGAACGAAAGGAGCTCAATGGCCCATTTAGCAATCTGTCCCGTGGCGTCGCGGTTGTTTATTATGTCGTTGAGTGGTACTTCGGAGGCCACCGTAATCGAACACTCTTGAAAGTAGTGTCATAGCTTTCGGTATGCCATGATGACCGCGTATGCTATCTTTTGATAGTGTGGGTATTGGGATTTGCATGGGGTGAGGACAGTGGACACATAATATACCGGCTTTTGGAGCGGGAACTTGTATCTGTATGCTTCTCATTCGACGACGAGCACTGCGCTTACAACTTGATGTGTTGCAGCTATGTACAATAGCATAGGTTCCCCAGTATTAGGCGCGGTCACGACTAGATTGCTGGCCAATAGGGTCTTTATTTCATCCAGTCCGGCCACGGCCGCATCCATCCACACGAAGTGTTCGGTGCGTCGAAGAAGGCGGTAAAGAGGTAGTGCCTTTTCTCCTAATTAGGAGATAAAATGGCTTAGGGAAGCCACGCATCCAGTTAGTTTCTGGATATGCTTGAGGTCTGTTGGGATAGCCAACTGCGACAGAGCTCAGATTTTTGCCGGATTTGCCTCAATTCGTCTATTGGAAACGATGAAGCCGAGCAACTTCCCAAATGGTACGCCGAAAACACATTTTTCCGGGTTGAGCTTGATGTCGTATGTTCGGAGGTTGTTGAACGTTAGTCTCAAGTCATCTATTAAAGTTTCAACGTGTCTTGTTTTTATGACCACGTCGTCTGCGTATGCCTCCACTATTTTGCTGATTTGCTTCTCCAGGCATGTTTGAATCATGCGTTGATAGGTTGCGCCGGCATTTTTGAGCCCGAAGGGCATAGTGTTGAAACAAAAGGGACCATATGGCATTATGATGGCCGTTGCGGCTTGGTCGGACTCTGCCATCTTTATTTGATGGTATCCGGAGTATGCATCGAGGAAACACAGTGAGTCGTGTCCTACGGTGGCGTCGATGATTTGGTCGATGCGAGGGAGGGGAAGGGATCCTTGGGGCAAGCCTTGTTGAGTTCTTTGAAATCGACACATAGGCGCTAGGATTTGTCCTTCTTTGGTACCATTACCAGATTTGCCAGCTAGTCCGGATGATTTATATCTCTGATGAATCTGGCCTCAAGTAGCTTGGCTAGCTCTTCTCCCATGGCTTGCTGTTTTAGGCTCTGAGAAGCGCCTAAGAGTTTGTTTGACTGGCTTGTATCCTTTTAGTATATTGAGGTTGTGTTCGGCCAGCTTGCGTGGGATGCCCGGCATGTCCGAAGGATGCCAGGCGAAAATGTCCCAATTCTCGCGTAGGAATTCTCGCAGTGCGGCGTCCATCGTGGGGCTCAACTATGTCCCGATGGAAGCTGTCTTTGTGGGGTCCGTCGGATGGACCTGGAATTTGACTATCACGTCTGCGGGCTTGAATGAGGTGGACTTGGGTCGTTTGTTGAGTATCACGTCGTCCTTGTCCACTGTGGCGTGCAGCGTTGTTAGTTCTTCGGCCGCTAGGGCTTCGGATAATGCTTCCAGGGCTAGTGCTGCAGTTTTATTTTCGGCGCGGAGTGCGACGTCCGGATCACTGGCTAGAGTGATGATTCCATTGGGTCCGGGCATTTTAAGCTTCATGTACCCGTAATGGGGTATAGCTTGAAAGCTCGTGAATGCGTCCCGTCCTAAAAGGGCGGGGTATCCGCTGCTGAAAGGGGCCACTTGGAACGTGATTTCTTCAGACCTATAATTCTTCGGGGTGCCGAATACCACATCGAGTGTAATTTTTCCCGCACACCGTGCCTCCTGACTAGGGATGATTTCCCCTGAAGGTCATGCCGCTTTGCTCAATGCGGCTTTTATCAATTTCCATCTTGTTAAGCGTTTCTTCATAGGTCAAGTTTAATCCGCTTCCGCCGTCCATGACTACTTTAGTGAGCCGAAAGCCGTCCACGATTAGGCTAAGGACCAAAGCGGCTGGTGCCTGGACTGTCTAGAATTGAGGTTCGTCACTGGCACTGAAGGTTCTAGCAGTGTCGCTCCATGGATTTACTTTTGCCCCGTGGCAGATTTCAGCAACATTTCGATGAGCTCGCTTGCGCCTATTATTTGAGGCAAAAGTCTCGAAGACTGTCAATACCGCATTGTTATCTTCGGCGGGATGTTGTTCTGCTTTATGGTTTACAAGAAGATGCTCTCCGCTTTTTGCTACCTGCCGGAGTATCCAACATGCTCTAAGGCTATGCGTTGGCGTAGTATCCGGCGTGCTATGAATTTTGCATGGCCCATTGAGCTATTCTTCCAATACGGTTCCACGCCCTAGGGGCTTTGGTTTTTTAGGCATTAGATCGGGTAACTTGCGAGAGTTTTCCCTTTTAGTTCGGACGAAGGGTTTATTGAGAGCCGGATTATCCCAGAAGTCTGTTTGGGTTTTCTAGGCGCTTTCGATTGCATAGTACTTATGTACTATGGCTGCTAAGTCAGCAAAGTGTCCTATGTCACGGCGACTTATAGCATTGAGGATCCCTTTGTTCGTGCATTTTTTGCAGAAAAGTGAGATTGCGCCCTCCTCCCGATAGTCCTTGACCCTGTTTATCACAAGGAGGAATCTGGTCCAGTAGCGATGTACTATCTCTTTGGGCTCTTGTCTGATATGGGAAAGACGGCATAAGTCAGGGTGGGTGGGCGTAGTTAAGTCCGAGTTCTGACCCGATTTGACATCCAGGGGCAGAGGAGCTTCCGAGCTTGGCATCTCGGACTCCGAGATGTTGCCCAATTTTTGTGGCCCGTTACCCAATTCTAAGTCTGGGGTCTGGTTCATGTCCTTCCGGGAGCGGGTATCTGGCTCAGAGAGCTCGGTAGTCCGGACATAGCTCGTCCTCAAAGTCAAGGGATAATCCATGTGTGGCTCTTCCACTACCGCTATCTCATGGGTGACCGGTGGGGATTTTATATCCCTTTGGTCGGGTTTAAGCCAAATCCGATCGTAGTCTGTAGTGACTCCCAGAGCGGCAATGTGATCCAAGAGCTCATTAAGGGAGGAGAGCTCCATTGGATCCATCTGTTCGGCGAGTTCCGAATTGACATGGAGGTTGTTTTTGATGACCCGAGAGGTCATCATCGGTGCGGCAGCCGATCGGGCGGTCATGACGAAGCTGCCTAGTCAGAGAGTTTGGCCAACCGCCAGGGCTCTCCCAGAGGTGATGTTGTCCTTGACAACAAGATGAGCCATTGAGCCTTGCAGCAATGACAAAGAGGAACTCTCAATGAAAGCACCAATGTCGGTGTCAAAACCGGCGGATCTCGGGTAGGGGGTCCCGATCTGTTGTCTAAGGCTAATGGTAACAGGAGGCAGGGGACACGATGTTTTACCCGGGTTCGGGCCCTCTCGATGGAGGTAAAACCCTACTTCCTGCTTGATTGATCTTGATGATATAAGTATTACAAGAGTTGATCTACCACGAGATCGTAGAGGCTAAACCCTAGAAGCTAGCCTATGATTATGATTGTCCTTCTACGGACTAAACCCTCCGGTTTATATAGACACCGGATAGGGCTAGGGTTATACAGAGTCGGTTACAAAGAAGGAGATCTAATATCCGGATCACCAAGCTTGTCTTCCACGCAAAGGAGAGTCCCATCCGGACACGGGTCACAGTCTTGAGTCTCGTATCTTCATGATCCAACAGTCCGGCCAAAGTATATAGTCTGGCTGTCCGGATACCCCATAATCTAGGACTCCCTCAGCCACCACCATAGAGGGGATCGGATCCATTCTCACCCGACCCCCTCACCACCTCTCTTGAGCTCAAGAACACCTCACCTCCTGACGCCAGTTCATCCACTGTACTAGTTCATCCTTAGCCCTTCGAGGCAAACCACCAAAATGCTGGAGTAGGGTATTACACCGCAAGGTGGCCCGAACCAGGATAAATTGATGTGTCCCTTTGTCTCTTCGAGCTCGATGCACTAGGCTTAGCAGGATCGCCTTGGCAATACTGGTGCAATTGCCTTGGCAAAGGAATCCAGATTTCACAAGAGAACCAAACACATGAAGGGACGCTTCAATTCCATCTGTCATCAAGTGTTAGAAGGAGACATAGAGATTTGCAAGATACATACGGATCTAAATGTTGTAGACCCGTTGACTAAGCCTCTTCCACGAGAAAAACATGATCAGCACCAAAACTCCATGGGTGTTAGAATCATTACTTTGTAATCTAGATTATTGACTCTAGTGCAAGTGGGAGACTGAAGAAAATATGCCCTAGAGGCAATAATAAAGTTATTATTTATTTCCTTATTTCATGCTAGAGTTGTATTAACCGGAAACTTAGTACATGTGTGAATACATAGACAAAACATAATGTCCCTAGTATGCCTCTACTTGACTAGCTCGTTAATCAAAGATGGTTAAGTTTCCTAACCATAGACATGTGTTATCATTAGATGAATGGGATCTCATCATTAGGAGAATGATGTGATGGACATGACCCATCCATTAGCTTAGCATTATGATCATTACAGTTTCATTGCTACTGCTTTCTTCATGACTTATACATGTTCCTCGGACTATGATATTATGCAACTCTCAAATACCGGAGGAACACCTAGTGTGCTATCAAACGTCACGACGTAATTGGGTGATCATAAAGATGCTCTGCAGGTGTCTCCGAAGGTGTTGGAATAGATCGAGATTAGAATTTGTCACTCCATGTTTCGGAGAGGTATCTCTGGGCCCTCTCGGTAATTCTCATCACTATAAGCCTTGCAAGCAATGTGACTAATGAGTTAGTTGCGGGATGAAGTATCACGGAACGAGTAAAGAGACTTGCCGATAACAAGATTGAACTAGGTATGATGATACCGACGATTGAATCTTGAGCAAGTAACATACTGATGACAAAGGGAACTACATATGTTGTTATGCGGTTTGACCGATAAAGATCTTCGTAGAATATGTAGGACCAATATGAGCATCTAGGTTCCGCTATTGGTTACTGACCGAAGATGTGTCTCGGTCATGTCTACATAGTTCTCGAACCTGTAGGGTCCGCACGCTTAATGTTTTTTTTTTGAAAAAGGCTTTCGCCCCGCTTTATATATAAAGCAACGATCGACATACAAGATGCAAACCACCCGACACCACACACACACCCAAGGCAGATACAAGGGAGCTGACGAACAGCAACGCTACTCTAAACAACCCAAAGCAAACAACAAGTAGGCAGAAGAGCATAGCTAAGGGTCTAAAGAGCTCTCCATCGTGAACGAGTCACCGCGAGGAGATGAAACCGTAACTCGACGAACCAGGGACTCCAAAGCGGTGCTTCCAAGAAAGAAACGGCACCAAAAAACCACCACCTCCCGATCCAGGGAATCTAGGTTTTCACCCGGAGTAACACAAAGGACGCAGGGTTACCGTGATGGAGCCTTCAAGAAGGGAACGACGCATGGACGCCGCCACCATCAGTATGGCTCCGAGCCAGGTGAGGTTTTCACACCGGCCACCACCCTCAGCCGCCGTCTAAGGTATGGCCCTACATGAGAGCGCCGGCCGCACCATCACCGAGATCGTCGAAGGCCCACCCCATGCCGCCCATGCGGCCATGACAGCAAGCCCATCAGCGCCCGAGCCACGAGCTCCGCCCACGAGCCAGTAGCTCCCGCCGCCAAGTCCACCGCCTTGCATCCAGACACTCCGGAGACCATCAAAGACACGAGCTTTGAGCCAACCGGCAAACCCTAAGCACCATCGGAACTGCCGGTGACCAACCCGCCCCGAACAACTGTCAGCGGCAAGGAGGCACTAGGCCAGGAAAAGGGGAGGGGGAGCAGAGCTCGTCCGGACCGGCGCACCCCTGCGCTAGTGACAGGTAGTCGGTCTACCCGTCCCTCCAGCAGCCTCCCCTTCATCACCCCTGACGCCCTACCATGGCCTCCGGCAAGAACCTGCGAGGAAGAGGCAGACACCTGTCCGCCGGTGAGGGCCGCCGGATCAACCGCACCCAGCCGCCGAGGAAGGCTGCCAAGAGCGTCAACCACCACCACACTACCTGCGTCTCCACGACCTGGCAAGGAGAAGCTGATGCCCCGCCACCCCATCGGAGCAGAACGAGGACCAGTTGCAGCGCCACCACCTTGGAAGGGCCATCGGCCACCCGTGACGCCGCCAACCACCACCACCAGCCGGATCTGGGCAGGGGGTGCCAGATCTGCCGCCAGCATGGCCTCGGGCCTCCAACCCCCACGAGCCAAGGAGGAGGGAAGGAGGGGAGGAGGGAGCACCGGCAGTCCACCAGAACGCCAGGAGGAGGGAGGAAAACAGAGCAGCGGTCGACCGACGCCCGGCGCCACCGAGCAGGGGAGGGCGCTGTCGGTGTCAAAACTGGTGGATCTCGGGTAGGGGGTCCCGATCTGTGCGTCTAGGCTGATGGTAACAAGAAGCAAGGGACACAATGTTTACCCAGGTTCGGGCCCTCTTGATGGAGGTAAAACCCTATTTCCTACTTGATTAATATTGAAGATATGAGTAGTACAAGAGTAGATCTACCACGAGATCGTAGAGGGTAAACCCTAGAAGCTAGCCTATGATGGAATGATTGTAATTGTGATCGGCCTTCTAAGGACCAACCTCTCCGGTTTAAATATACATCGGAGAGGGCTAGGGTTTACATGGAGTCGGTTTCAAGGAAGGAAACACAATATCCGGATCGCCAAGCTTGTCTTCCACGCAAAGGAGAGTCCCATCCGGACACGGGACGAAGTCTTGAGTCTTGTATCTTCACGCTTCAATAGTTCGGACGATGTATATAGTCCGGTTGTCCGAATACCCCCTAATCCAGGACTCCCTCAGTAGCCCCTGAACCAGGCTTCAATGACGATGAGTCCGGCACGTAGTCTTGTCTTCGGCATTGCAGGGCGGGTTCCTTCTCCGAATACTCCAAAGTAATTATCGAACACTTAGATCGTGTCCGGATCCACGAGGGGATTCTTCCACACCATTGTAGGGAACATAGCATAAATCTGATCCGCTGGCAATCTTCGTACGTCGTGCCTTCGCATCATGGCCCAGTTCAACACGAACCGGTGCTTCTCGCCCCACCTCGACTCACGTTGCGAGGCAGTTTTATTGGCACATCCTGTCGAGGCAGAGATCGTGTTCCTCTTATTACTGGATCTTCCATTAATACGGGCATGCGTACCCCATTACAACCGTTGGTATGACTCCGTGTGCCATCAGGTAAACCTCAAGCGGTCACCCTAAGGACTCTTGATATCCACCCCCTTTATAAAAGGGGCCGAGGCCTATGCCTCTTTTCCACCTCCCTCGCGCCTTCTCGCACCTCGAGTTCTAACACCCAAGACCTAAGCTCCAACACCCCAGATCCTCCAATATGTCTGGATCCAACCCTCAAGGCCGGTGGGTGGCATCCTCGATTCAAAAGGAGGACATTGCGAAGCTTAGGGGTGTCGGATATCTGACCGCCGACATCTAGCACGGGCTTCCTGCTCCAGGGCAAGTCATCCCTACACCGGAGCCCAATGTGTGCGTCGTGTTTGTTCCTCACTTCCTCCGTGGCTTGGGCCTCACCCTCGATCCTTTTGTGAGGGGGATCATGTTATATTATGGGTTAGATTTTCATGATCTAGCTCCGGACGCCATCCTCCATATCTCGTCGTTCATTATAGTGTGTGAGGCCTTCCTCCATGTCACGCCACACTTCGTCTTATGGCTCAAGACCTTCAATGTGAAGCCAAAGATGATCGAGGGGCGACATGCAGAGTGCGGAGGTGCTGATGAGGACATGACTACCTTGGATATGACGAAAAATATTGCATATATGCATATTTGTCAGGTGATTTCTAGTGCAAACTATTCAATAATCTATTTATGTTATCCAGAACAAAAATACTTCACACACTTTTGTGTTTTGTCTAATTGCAGGTGTATGGGACATTTGTACAATCCACATATGAAGATAAGGAAGAAAGAGATGTTTATTTGCTGTCCAAAAAGTTCTCTCACGTCACTTTTGGCCCAAGAGAAGATAGAGTCCAAGTCTCTCACGTTCTGGATTCAGATTCGGACTGCACAGACATACCTGACTCAAAACGCACACAAGTTTTTCATACGGACTCCGAATTGGGTGATTCTTTTTTTGTTGGAAACTAGATTTCGTGCACTTTCCAACCCAATTGGAATCACCTTCAAATTCGTCCGGAGCGTTGAGTTGTGGACGAAACAATCTGATGCTGCAGCAGAATCCGAGTCAAACTACAAGTCCAAAGGTGTTTCATCACCTCCACTTGGGCCCATTGGCCTTGTACGACCTAGATTTAGATTTAGGCTGCCTCGGGACGTCCTCCCACCTCCTTGGCCGCCACCCCTTGCTCCTATATAAGTAGATCCATCTAGTAGCTTTTCCTGGGGGATTTGTTTAGTTAAAAGTTAGCCATTGCAACTTCGTGTATTTCGTTTGTGTCCAACGACCAGACCAAGACCGCTTCCGGATCCCCACCATTATCAATACTTCATATATATTTGCAATATTCAGATTGCTTTATCATATTCTTGCTCGTTCTTCGATTGCTTGCAGGAATAGACCTTCGTGGTCAGGCTGACTGATAGAGGCGAGGGTCCCGATCTTTCGATGAGATGATGGATATCGCTTTGGTGGAAGTCGACTTTGACGATCCGACTACGAACGTGCGAGGACGTCGCGCCTTAGCAATCGCTAAACCAACTCCGAGAGGTTATTGACCACGCCGGAGCACGATCAACCTGACCACGAGGGTCCGTTTCCTGCGAGCAAACGAAGAACAAGCAAGAAACTAAGATTGCAATCTGGATATTGCGAATATAAGATGAAAGCTTTATTGATCAAGGTGGGGTTCTGTGACGCCTTTGTCTGGTCGTTGAACACAAACGAAGTACGCGAAGTTGCAGCTATGGCGAACTTTTAATCTAAACAAAACCCAAAGTCTAAACGATGCCCTAAGGGCTGTATATATGGAGGAAGAGGGGGGAATTTCGTGGCCCTTGGTGGAGGAGTTCGAAATCAACCCTATCTCTTGTTTCCCCACACATACGGACTCTAAAAATAGCCTATACTTATGTATTTCGAAATTACATGGGCCTGGCCCAATAATAAGGTGACGCAGCACCTAAAATAGCCTCGGGACGAAATTTATGAAGTGGCATCTTGTATATTTCGTCCAAGGCTTCATGCACCCATTATGGTGGCTTCAAAGTCCTGAAATCATCACTTGTAACTCCGTTCTTGTTCCCCTTGCGCATGCCATCATCTCCATGCTTGTTCTTGCTCCAATGTTCATCCTTCTCCAAGCTAGGCCCTTCATTTGTAAGCAAAACAAATGTATCCAATTTAGGCAGCATCATATTCTCTTGAACATTAGAATCATTACCAAGAAGTACCTGGTAATTTAGTTGGTGTGCACGAGCTCTAGTAATTGGTCCAGTATGTATAGCAGCAGGGGCTGTGGGTGTAACAATTGTATTGATGTCCTCATCACTACCTTGTTGCATTCCTCTTTAGAAGAAAGTGAAGATGATTTTATGGATAGATTTTGGGCAGGATTAAACCGTGATATTCAAGAGATACTAATTCATGAAGAGTGTTATCCTATGGACCATTTGTTTCATCTTGCTTGCAAAGCTGAACAGGAAATAAAACGACGTGTTGGCCACGAGGAGAACAAGCGCACGGTGCACATTCCAAGAGTTGATATGATTGTTCCTTCAACTACTAGGCATACTATGACAACCACATCCGTTGTTGTCAGGACTACATCACCTCCACCATGTGACACATCGCCCCCGAGAGTGGCTACATCATCTGAGTTGATCATAAGAGGTAATGACAAAGGTACTGATCTTCCATCTCTACATGAGAATGATGAATGCCTTGTCAATTTGAATGCACCATCTGATGAGCTACCCATTACTTTGATCACACCACCTATTTTAGAGGACTACGTTGATAATTTGACTTTGCCATGTGATCAAACAACTGAAATACCAACAATTTTGAGTGCACCCATTGAATTAACTATTGATGCAAAAGAACCAATGTTTAATCATTTTGATATGACCTCTAATCTTGGTGATGATTCTGTGTTGAATGACTTATTGCATGTTTGCTTATTTAAGCATGTTGTAGCATGTAAATTTGATGCAAGTAAGGTTTATTCACCAATGTTGGGATGGTTTAATGATGAACATTGTCAATCTTTTGAAATGAATAAGAGCTTCACTTATATGTGCAAACTGAGCTGCAATATTTTCATGCCTTCTACTTCTTGTGCTAATTTTTTGGCTTTAGATTTTATGAACTATGCAAGTTACTCATCTATTCATGTGTCATATATGCAAAAATCAAGGGAAGTAAAAATGGATGACATATACATATACAACATGTACACCTTGTCTCTTTTGTTAGCCACATTTCAGATTAAGCAACGCCGAGGACGGCTTTATTTTCAAGAAGGGGAGGATGATGAGGACATGACTACCTTGGATATGACCAAAAATATTGCATATATGCATATTTGTCAGGTGATTTCTAGTGCAAACTATTCAATAATCTATTTATGTTATCCAGAACAAAAATACTTCACACACTTTTGTGTTTTGTCTAATTGCAGGTGTATGGGACATTTGTACAATCCACATATGAAGATAATGAAGAAAGAGATGTTTATTTGCTGTCCAAAAAGTTCTCTCACGTCACTTTTGGCCCAAGAGAAGATAGAGTCCAAGTCTCTCACGTTCTGGATTCAGATTCGGACTGCACAGACATACCTGACTCAAAACGCACACAAGTTTTTCATACGGACTCCGAATTGGGTGATTCTTTTTTTGTTGGAAACTAGATTTCGTGCACTTTCCAACCCAATTGGAATCACCTTCAAATTCGTCCGGAGCGTTGAGTTGTGGACGAAACAATCTGATGCTGCAGCAGAATCCGAGTCAAACTACAAGTCCAAAGGTGTTACATCACCTCCACTTGGGCCCATTGGCCTTGTACGACCTAGATTTAGTTTTAGGCTGCCTTGGGACGTCCTCCCACCTCCTTGGCCGCCACCCCTTGCTCCTATATAAGTAGATCCATCTAGTAGCTTTTTCCTTGGGATTTGTTTAGTTAAAAGTTAGCCATTGCAACTTCGTGTACTTCGTTTGTGTCCAACAACCAGACCAAGACCGCTTACGGATCCCCACCATTATCAATACCTCATATATATTTGCAATATTCAGATTGCTTTATCATATTCTTGCTCGTTCTTCGATTGCTTGCAGGAATAGACCTTCGTGGTCAGGCTGACCGTGCTTCCGGCATCGTCAGTAACCTCAGGAGATTGGTTTAGCGATTGCTAAGGCGCAACGTCGTGCACGTTTGTAGTCGGATCGTCAAAGTCGTCTCCACCAAATCGATAGTTATCATCTCATCGAAAGATCGGGACACCCCCGCCTCTATCAAGTGGTATCAGTTTTCAGGTTGCTCGGTGAGAATTTCCAGTTTTTCTTAGATTAGATTTATTTTCTTACCTATTGTCCAAGAAAAAGCCACAAAAAAAGTTAGATCTGTTCATCCTTTATCCAAGCCAGTCTGAGCCTTTGCAATTTTCTATTCATTGCTTGCATAGTTGAATTATCGGTTGCATCATCGTGTCAGTTGCTGGTCTTAGTGTCTAGTTCCTTTAGAGTTTCGAGTTCTGTTCACATTAGTCACGCCGCCGCTGCATCATTATCCCTTCCGCCGTCCACCATCCCATCTATTAATTTCCACCACGTGCTACGCACTGTTCATTGTCATAATCATAGTTGAGGTCATTCACATCTTCGCCTGATCCAATCTGCATCTTATCTAGTTTGTCTTGGCAAGAGGGAGAAAAAAGAGAGAAAAAAAAGAGAAAAAAGGAAAGAAAAAAAAAGAAACAGAGAGAGAAGAAAAAGAAAAAAAGCGTGAGAAAAAAAAGAGAGAAGAAAAAAAATTGGATCTATCTAGAATCAATCTCGTACCTGAATTCGGATTGGAATCTGTTTTGCGCACTGTTCAGTAAAACAGGTGTATCTTCCTCATACGAAGTCCGTTTTCGCTCCGTGAGTACTCAAATTGAAGATAACGACGAGCCACATCTAAATAGTTGCAGAAGCAAGTTCAATATTTGACACCTCAAAATTGGCTTCTAAATAGGTCTTTTTGCCCTCCGAAGTCGTGAACACAGCTTGTTCCAATTTTTTAGGCCAGTTTTAGAATTCTTTGACTCCTCATATCAACTCGGAATTGAGTGATTCTTTTTGCATTGGAAAGCTTGAGTTAGTAGCATTCTTTGAAAGAATTTATCAGAAAATTGTCTCAAACTTTTCAAGAGGAAAGTTGGAGAGAGAGTTGTTGTATATCCTGCTTGGCAGTTGTTTTTCATCATTATCTTCACTGCCGTTGTGATCTTCACTTATATCTTGCTGTCAAGAGCTACTTAGTATCCTTCATTGATGCTAGTTGTGCTACGCCGTGACCTCATTAGTGTTCTAGGCTCGCGTCTCTAGTCCGGTCTAGCCTAGGACCAGCACAGTACCGTCGTTGAGCGTTTATTCAACATTGCATCTTTGAATTGATTATTGCTAATCTTTTGCTACCATATATAGCCAACCTAGCTCCACATATTTCTACACCGTGTATACGTACGCTCCCCTGGCAATCGCTTTACTCAATATTTGGAGTTACTTGACACCGCTGGTTGCCGATCACCGCCTGCTGCATGGTAAGAACTTGTAAGACATTAATATTTGCTTTACTGTGAGCGTTTTACCACCATATCCTAGTAGTTATAGGAACATTATTTTTGGGTTTTGTTTCTTCTTCTACTAATCATGACAGGATCCAGAGTCAATTCATGGGCTTTGTCGATCGCGGGAGACGTGCCACCACCTTTGCAAATACCACAACCGTCACGAGAGGTGCACAAACATCCAAATGCACATGATCAGGTTAATGTATCTATACCACCATTTAATGGCCGTTTTAAACCTGCTTTATATATTGAATGGGAGTTCGACATAAAAAATATATTTGCTTCCCATAATTTCGATGAACATAAAAAGGTTAAGGTTGCGGTTGGTTCTTTCACTGGTTATGCTTTGGTTTGGTGGAGTGAATATTGTCGGTTACACCCTGATTATATACCTACTACTTGGGATGATTTGAAACTTGCCATGCGACATACTTTCGTCCCTGCTTATTATACTCGTGACATGATTAAGAAGTTGCAACACTTAAAACAAGGTAGTGCAACTGTAACAAAATATTATGATGATTTACAAACTACCTTGTTGCATTCCTCTTTAGAAGAAAGTGAAGATGATTTTATGGATAGATTTTGGGGAGGATTAAACCGTGTGATGAGAACATCAATACAATTGTTACACCCACAGCCCCTGCTGCTATACATACTGGACCAATTACTAGAGCTCGTGCACGCCAACTAAATTACCAGGTACTTTCGTTTCTTGGTAATGATTCTAATGTTCATGAGAATATGATGCTGCCTAAATTGGATACATTTGTTTTGCTTACAAATGAAGGGCCTAGCTTGGAGAAGGATGAACATTGGAGCAAGAACAAGCATGGAGATGATGGCATGCGCAAGGGGAACAAGAACGGAGTTACAAGTGATGATTTCAGGACTTTGAAGCCACCATAATGGGTGCATGAAGCCTTGGACGAAATATACAAGATGCCACTTCATAAATTTCGTCCCGAGGCTATTTTAGGTGCTGCGTCACCTTATTATTGGGCCAGGCCCATGTAATTTCGAAATACATAAGTATAGGCTATTTTTAGAGTTCGTATGTGTGGGGAAACTAGAGATAGGGTTGATTTCGGACCCCTCCACCAAGGGCCACGAAATTCCCCCCCTCTTCCTCCATATATACAGCCCTTAGGGCATCGTTTAGACTTTGGGTTTTGTTTAGATTAAAAGTTCGCCATAGCTGCAACTTCGCGTACTTCGTTTGTGTTCAACGACCAGACAAAGGCGTCACAGAACCCCACCTTGATCAATAAAGCTTTCATCTTATATTCGCAATATCCAGATTGCAATCTTAGTTTCTTGCTTGTTCTTCGTTTGCTCGCAGGAAACAGACCCTCGTGGTCAGGTTGATCGTGCTCCGGCGTGGTCAATAACCTCTCGGAGTTGGTTTAGCGATTGCTAAGGCGCGACGTCCTCGCACGTTCGTAGTCGGATCGTCAAAGTCGACTTCCACCAAAGCGAAATCCACCATCTCATCGAAAGACGGGACACCTTAGCCTCTATCATATAGGAACATTATTTTTGGGTTTTGTTTCTTGTTCTACTAATCATGACAGGATCCAGAGTCAATTCATGGGCTTTATCGATCGCGGGAGACGTGCCACCACCTTTGCAAATACCACAACCGTCACGAGAGGTGCACAAACATCCAAATGCACATGATCAGGTTAATGTATCTATACCACCATTTAATGGCCGTTTTAAACCTGCTTTATATATTGAATGGGAGTTCGACATAAAAATATATTTGCTTCCCATAATTTCAATGAACATAAAAAGGTTAAGGTTGCGGTTGGTTCTTTCACTGGTTATGCTTTGGTTTGGTGGAGTGAATATTGTCGGTTACACCCTGATTATATACCTACTACTTGGGATGATTTGAAACTTGCCATGCGACATACTTTCGTCCCTGCTTATTATACTCGTGACATGATTAAGAAGTTGCAACACTTAAAACAAGGTAGTGAAACTGTAACAAAATATTATGATGGTTTACAAACTACCTTGTTGCATTCCTCTTTAGAAGAAAGTGAAGATGATTTTATGGATAGATTTTGGGGAGGATTAAACCGTGATATTCAAGAGATACTAATTCATGAAGAGTGTTATCCTATGGACCATTTGTTTCATCTTGCTTGCAAAGCTGAACAGGAAATAAAACGACGTGTTGGCCACGAGGAGAACAAGCGCACGGTGCACATTCCAAGAGTTTATATGATTGTTCCTTCAACTACTAGGCATACTATGGCAACCACATCCGTTGTTGTCAGGACTACATCACCTCCACCATGTGACACATCGCCCCCGAGAGTGGCTACATCATCTGAGTTGATCATAAGAGGTAATGACAAAGGTACTGATCTTCCATCTCTACATGAGAATGATGAATGCCTTGTCAATTTGAATGCACCATCTGATGAGCTACCCACTACTTTGATCACACCACCTATTTTAGAGGACTACGTTGATAATTTGACTTTGCCATGTGATCAAACAACTGAAATACCAACAATTTTGAGTGCACCCATTGAATTAACTATTGATGCAAAAGAACCAATGTTTAATCATTTTGATATGACCTCTAATCTTGGTGATGATTCTGTGTTCAATGACTTATTGCATGTTTGCTTATTTAAGCATGTTGTAGCATGTAAATTTGATGCAAGTAAGGTTTATTCACCAATGTTGGGATGGTTTAATGATGAACATTGTCAATCTTTTGAAATGAATAAGAGCTTCACTTATATGTGCAAACTGAGTTGCAATATTTTCATGCCTTCTACTTCTTGTGTTAATTTTTTTGCTTTAGATTTTATGAACTATGCAAGTTACTCATCTATTCATGTGTCATATATGCAAAAATCAAGGGAAGTAAAAATGGATGACATATACATATACAACATGTACACCTTGTCTCTTTTGTTAGCCACATTTCAGATTAAGCAACGCCGAGGACGGCTTTATTTTCAAGAAGGGGAGGATGATGAGGACATGACTACCTTGGATATGACCAAAAATATTGCATATATGCATATTTGTCAGGTGATTTCTAGTGCAAACTATTCAATAATCTATTTATGTTATCCAGAACAAAAATGCTTCACACACTTTTGTGTTTTGTCTAATTGCAGGTGTATGGGACATTTGTACAATCCACATATGAAGATAAGGAAGAAAGAGATGTTTATTTGCTGTCCAAAAAGTTCTCTCACGTCACTTTTGGCCCAAGAGAAGATAGAGTCCAAGTCTCTCACGTTCTGGATTCAGATTCGGACTGCACAGACATACCTGACTCAAAACGCACACAAGTTTTTCATACGGACTCCGAATTGGGTGATTCTTTTTTTGTTGGAAACTAGATTTCGTGCACTTTCCAACCCAATTGGAATCACCTTCAAATTCGTCCGGAGCGTTGAGTTGTGGACGAAACAATCTCATGCTGCAGCAGAATCCGAGTCAAACTACAAGTCCAAAGGTGTTACATCACCTCCACTTGGGCCCATTGGCCTTGTACGACCTAGATTTAGTTTTAGGCTGCCTTGGGACGTCCTCCCACCTCCTTGGCCGCCACCCCTTGCTCCTATATAAGTAGATCCATCTAGTAGCTTTTTCCTTGGGATTTGTTTAGTTAAAAGTTAGCCATTGCAACTTCGTGTACTTCGTTTGTGTCCAACGACCAGACCAAGACCGCTTACGGATCCCCACCATTATCAATACCTCATATATATTTGCAATATTCAGATTGCTTTATCATATTCTTGCTCGTTCTTCGATTGCTTGCAGGAATAGACCTTCGTGGTCAGGCTGACCGTGCTTCCGGCATCGTCAGTAACCTCAGGAGATTGGTTTAGCGATTGCTAAGGCGCAACATCGTGCACGTTTGTAGTCGGATCGTCAAAGTCGTCTCCACCAAATCGATAGTTATCATCTCATCGAAAGATCGGGACACCCCCGCCTCTATCAGGTGCCATAATAAGTAGGAACGCCGATGCCCCATGGCCAGAGGGTTCCTTCCCAGAAGTATCCGATGTATGGCAACGAAGGTGGTTTTATGTCACAGCTCCCAGAGGCACAAAGTGGGTGGCCGCCCCCGAGTTTCGCTCGGGCCCTCTGTCACAACTAGCGTCTTGGACTGACGTAGGACAGAATTGGGGGCCCGCTGGTGATGTACCAGTACTGCAGAGCCGCATCCGAGAGCTTCTTGAGAGGGACATTAACCTTGTCAGCATAATGCAAGTGATGTTAATCCGTGCCGTGCCAACACCGGCCTCTCCAGATGTGGGAGTTCAATCCAGAGGGTTCGCGGACTGTTAAGCACTTCTTCGGCTTGAAGCTCGAAGGGATGTGCAAATTATTCTTCGGACTGAAAGTAGAGTGTCCGGACACCATCGAGGATGCGGGCCTAAGCTGCAATCGCCTAGATACCCAAGTAAGTAACCTTGATACCGGACACCTTGTTTTGTATTTGTCATAATTGTTTATTCTAAAAATCATCCATGGCCAGGAATGGCTCAGCGAGAGAATTAGGTGTCCGGCGCCACTTCCCAAAGGCTCGCCTAGTCCCACCATGGCCAAGATGCTTGACCGGGTACTCAGCATAATGCCCTCAGGGAAAGACAAGGGGAAGAACGAAGGAACCGAACTTCACACGCTACGCATCCGAACCGGGGAAATTGTTACCTCCCCTAACGAGGATAGTCGGGAAGGGGAGGCTAAGGCCTGCTCCCCGTGTGGGAAGAAGAGGGCTGCCTCCGAAGACTTGGAGACGGAGATGCCCAAACCAGGGAAATAGGTATCCCTAGGGGGCCCGGCCCCGACGGGCACCCTCACTGCGTCATGCCCGCCAACGGGCCAGCCCTCCACCGAGCTGTAAGTCAATCGTTAATTCGAAGGCACTGTGTTTCTCCTAGATCAATGACCAGGATTTGTCTTTTGTAGTCCGGCTAGCAGCTCTTCTCAACAGAGTTCGTCTTCGGGGGATCTTCCTCCGGAGATGATGGAGAGCGAGACCCCACCCACCTCTCCGCCTCATGAAGCGGGCGACACCGAGGTGTCGTCACAGAGGAGTCCGGATCTGTCGAAGCCAGAAGCCAATGCGTCAGTCGCCCTGAGCCCGGAGCGTTTGGCTCCCACGAGGGGCGATGGGAAGGGTCCGGCATAGTTCAATGTCCGGCCGGACATACTGACAGGCCTACTGGAGCGAGTTGTGCTCTCGGAGGTGCACCGCTCACTAATGAGCGTGGTGCTTAGGAAGATTTCATCCGCTACAAGCGGTTTGAATGAAGCATTTACAAGCCTGCTCAGAGGATTTGAGGTATGTAGTGAAGAATATAGTATGTTTTGGCTGTGAGGCACGCGCTAGGTGTGCTCCATATAGATAGTAGCCCCTGAGACTCTGGTTGCCCGCCCTAGGCGGCAAACGGGGGATCATAAATCAATGATTGCGCTGTAAATATGTGCAGGTACCTGTGGGTCCGGCCGCCGACCAGTCCGTTGAAGTTGCCGAACTGCCGAGGCAGATTGGATCGATTGATGCCGATATCACGCTGGTGAACGAGCGGCTGGACAAATCACAAGGTATGTGCTCTGCCTTCCTTTGTATAAGAAAATATTAAGGTGACATGATATTAATGTAATATGTTTGGACTGCAGATGGTGCTGCTGCCGTGGAGGCCCTGAGGGTAGAACTTGCCCAGGCCAAGGAGCAAGCTCGGTTTAGCAACGTGGCTGCCCTAAAAGCGGCCGAATATTTGAGAGCCGAACAGGCTACTCGTCGCCGAAGCGAGGAAAAGATAGCTGAAATGGCTGTGGAGTTAAAAAAATGCTGCTAACCGATATGAGCTCCTTAAAAAGGAGCTTAAGGATAGTTCGGCCGACCTGAACAAGGCACTTATTGCCACCAAGGAAATACGGACCGAACTCAGGGGTGTGCAGGAGGAGCTTCAACAGGCTGGTAAAATCACGGCTGGGGGCTCCTACTTGCTGCGGACGAAGTTTTTTGATCCGAAGTACGCTCCCCTGGATGGACGTTGGAGTCCTGCGAACTCATATGCAGATTTGGCAAAGAGTATAGCTGACACTGCCAAGTTCTTCGAGGATCAGGGTGATAAGGAAGTGGAGAAGCTTTTTTGGTCACAATTGAATGCTCCTACTCGCCCGCTGCCGTTAAGTGACAAGATGGCTGCTGTAGCGGAGCTTCACGGGCTGTCCAGGCTTGCAATGCGGTCTGTAATAGACCATCTTTGGCCGAAGGGGCCTAAGCCGGACAGTTACTTTGGTTTGGTGCAACAATTCCTTGGGGCCGTGCCTCAGATTGATGCCCTGAGAAGGTCGACGTGCATAGAAGGTGCACGGATGGCCCTTGCCCGTGTTAAAGCATTTTGGACAGGTATGGAGGCCACCATTGTGGCGACCTAGGATCCTGAGGGAGGCCAATATCCGGCCGAGCTCTATTTGGCGCGGGTAACAGAAGGTGCCCGCCTAATAGAGGTGCAGTGCTCGAAGGATGTCTTATTCGAGTGACAAATCAGATCATTGTAAAAACAATGTTATTTTGGTTATAAGGCTATGTTTATACTTTTTGCCTGAAAGTATTATTGTGTCTCCTGTTCGGCCGTTATATATATATATATATATATATATATATATATATATATATATATATATATATATAATCCGAAAGTTAGCAGTCGTTGGCTTCAGCCCCCACGCATATAATGCGAGGGTGTTCGAAAAAAATATGCATAATCACACTGGATCCAACGTCTTGGTCCATTAAGGAGGTGATCGCGCGTCGAACTAGGCAACCGGACTATATAGCTGTAACACTTTCGCTTAGCCGTGGGAGTCTGACGGTTGGGCTACTATGTAGCCCCTGGTACCTTCGCATGCATCCGAATACAGGCGCGTATGTACATGGCCGGGAAACGGCCCTTTGTTAATGCGGAGGAATCCTAAAGATTCCGGTGAGTCTTCGAGTGGTTGAACAGTCTCTCGCTGCATCGTGACAGTCAGTTTTCGGCTTTCTCTACTGAGGTGCTCATCCGGAATAACCAGGGCACAATCGCAGTAGTTCTCCTTTGGCCACCTTAGCCGATAATAACGGAACGTAAGGCAGCAAACCCAGGAGCCGCGTAAACCCAACATTTAACCAAAGACATGATTCGGAGCTGATGCATATAAGGCCAAACTCGTGACGCCGAACACTCCCGAAGGTATTCGGACTTTATAACAGATGATGGGCTCAAGAATGCCCATTCATTATAAACACTGTGTTTCCAGGTACGTGCGTTAATCTGTCGTGGCGAAATGCCAATAACGGCAGTATCCTCTATGGGTATGGAACCCATGGGATGGTTAAACAACAAGAGGCAATAGAAAAGGTTTACACATGGGCATAATCTAAAAAGAAACCTCTTGAGCGGGGCCCTGCTGCACATCTGCGCCTTTGTCTCCGTTGTGCCGTATCCTGGAAGGGTATCGCGCGAACATTGTTTGTGAAAAAGAGAACTCGTAGGAGAGTACAACGTAAGTATGCGATGGATAATAAAAGTGTAAGATGTTGGCCTGCCAATAAGGTTGAGCCAAGTGTGGGGCTTTATTAAATATTTATAGCCCCTGGTGTCCGCTATGGGATTACATATACGGTGCCCTGATTCAATTTTATCCGGGCGACCGGACTCGTCTAACCGTGTCTGTGGTCTTAATGACCAGTCATGTTTTCTAATATTGGAGGTCGCTTATAGTCCGGCCGCTAGGGCCGTCGCGTGTTCCTCTGCGCGTGAAGAGCGCTCTGTGATTCTGTTAACAGTGATGACGCCACGTGGACTGGGCATCTTGAGTATAAGGTAGCCATAGTGCGGTAATGCGTTGAAGCTGGCGAAGGCCATTCTTCCAAGCAATGCACGATAGCCGCTTTGGAAGGGTGCGATGGTGAAGAGTAGTTCTTCGCTTCTGGAATTGCCTGGGGAGCCAAATGTTACCTCCAGTACGACGGAGCCCCTGCCGTAGGCTTCAACGCCTTGTATCACCCCTTCAAAGGCGGTGTTGCTTTGGCTCATTCTGGATGGGTTTATCCCCATCCTGCGGATAGTGGCCTCGAATATTAAATTGAGACTACTGCCGCCGTCCATGAGGACACGGGTGAGACGGTATCCGTTGATTATTGGGTCAAGCACCAAGGCCTTTGATCCTCCACGCCGAATACTAGTTTGGCTGTCCAAGTGATCGAAGGTGATCGGATAAGACATCCAGTAGTTAGGTGTGGGTACGATGGGCTCTATATCGAGTGCGTCTCTATGCGTGCATTCGTGCCTTCTCATGGATGTGTGAGTCGCGTGGATCATGTTCACTGTTTTAACCTCTGGTGGTAATTTTTTCTGTCCCCAGTGTTCGGCTGGCGAGGTTCATCCTCGTCTTCACTTGGTGTTTCCCTTCCCTTGTGTTCGGCATTTAATTTGCTGGCCTGCTTGAAGACCCAGCACTCTCTGTGCGTGTGGTTCGCAGGTTTGTAAGGGGTGCCATGAATTTGGCACGGTCTGTCTAGGACTCTATTCAGACCGGACGGTCCCTCTTTACTGCCTTTAAATGGCTTCTTTTGCTGATTAGGTCGAGAGCCCCTGAATCCGGCATTAACCTTGTGTTATCCGGGCTCTCTTCCTTGTTTTGGCGTTTGTTTTTATTACACTGTGGCTTCCCAATGCCATCCCTTATTTCGGATGTGCTGGGGTCGCTGGTGCCTTTACGGGCTAGCCAGCTATCTTCACCCGCGCAAAAGCGGGTCATAAGGCTTGTTAGGGCTGCCATTGTCCTTGGCTTTTCTTGGCCGAGGTGTCTGGCGAGCCACTCATCACGGATGCTGTGTTTGAATGCCGCTAAGGCTTCGGCATCCGGACAATCGACAATTTGATTCTTCTTAGTGAGGAATCTGTTCCAGAGCTTGTGGGCGGACTCTCCGGGCTGTTGGATTATGTGACTTAAATCGTCAGCATCTGGAGGCCGGACATAAGTCCCTTGAAAATTGACCCTGAAAGCGTCCTCGAGTTCCTCCCAACTCCCAATTGAATTTTCGGGGAGGCTTTTCAACCACTGTCGAGCTGGTCCCTTTAGTTTGAGGGGAAAGTATTTGATGGTGTGGAGGTCATCCCCATGAGCCATATGTATATGCAGGATAAAGTCCTCGATCCAGACCCCTGGGTCTGTCGTTCCGTCATATGCCTCTATGTTCATAGGTTTAAAGCCCTGTGGAAATTCATGGTCCAGTACTTCTTCGGTAAAGCACAGGGGGTGAGCAGCCCCTCTATATCTGGACGTGCTGTGGCATGTCGTCAGCTGTTGTTGTGTCCGGTGTTTATTCTGAACTAGTATTTGATTAGCATAATCGTTTTGGTAACCACAGTCCCTCGCCGGGGTGTGTCCTTTAGATCCGTAGATGGACCTAGCTACGCCATCTTTCTTATCTAGGTGCTCACGTAGATCGTGCGCGACGTCGGCAGCCGCTTTGTTGCGGTTATGAAGTGGTACGTCTAGCCTCCTGGTCGTGTTACTCTTTGGTGGAGCGGCCTCGTCGTCGAATTCTGGCAGTAGCTTGCGTCTTGGATAGCTCTTTGTATGGCGATCGTCGCCGTATCTTTCTTCAGTGTCTAGCACTTTATTCCATCTGCGATTGACCGTTTCCTGTGCAGCTTTGAGCTGTTGCTTCTACTTCTTTAGACTTCTAGCGGTGGCCATAAGCTTTCGGTGTAGGTTATCTTATTCCCCGCGTGTTTCCGGGATGATGAATGTGCCGTCATCCGGATTTTGTTCTTGTGCTGGTTTGGTTTGATGACCTTGTCCTTCAGGATCATTGTCATCGGACGTCTGCTCCGAACTGTGTTCGGCGTGGCCTGGCTCGTCCTGCTTCATCGCTGGTTCCGTATGGTCGTTGTTGCCTTCGGGGTTGACCGGAGTATCGATCCTTCTGGCGCTCTTGCTGTTGTTTTTACTGTTGCTGGACTTGGAACGGCGTCTGCACCGTCACTTTGGCTTTTGCCCGAGGGTTTTATCTTCCGGATTGTCTTCGTCGTCCTCCTTGGGCGTATCCACCATGTATATGTCGTGTGACGAGGCAGAAGTCCGGCACCCCATAGATTCTAAATCTTCTCCTGCATCGTCGTCCGTACCGTCGATGCCTTTGGATTCGAAGTCAAGCACATCGGTTAAATCATCAACCGTGGCTATGAAGTGGGTGATGGGTGGGTAACGAATTTCTTTGTTGCCTGCTTCCCACTCGAGCCGGACATAGTTCGGCCCGGAACTTTCTGTCAAAGAGAGAGTTTTTAACGAGTTCAGCATGTCGCCAAAGGGTGAGTGCTCGAAGATATCCGCAGCAGTGAACTCCATTACCGAAGCCCAACCTGGCTCGACTGTCACAGGAGTGCAGACCGGAACCAACATCCGGATGCGAATCCGGGGGTCCGGAGTCACAGGCCACCACAAAGGTGAGACCTGTGTTCGGCTCCACCGCCGACGAGTGTGCGGCCTGCGGGGCGAGGTCCAGCCCTCCGTCCTTAGGTAGCACAGCCTGCTCCGGATTTAGGTTCGAGGCTACTGCGGGGGTGATACCCCGAGCTTTGTTCGACAGCAGGTCTGAGCCGTGCTCATCGTGACTGACCGGTGCTCCTCGCATCGGCCCGAATCCGTCGAAGATCAAGTCTCCGCGGACGTCCGTCGTGTAGTTCAGGTTTCCGAACCTGATCTGGTGGCCAGGGGCGTAGCTGTCGATCTGCTCCAGGTGGCCAAGCAAATCGGCCCACAGTGCGAAGCCGCTGAACATGAAGATCTGTGCGGGGAGAAAAGTCTCCCCTTGGACCGTGTTGTTGACGATTGAAGCTGCCATCAAGCCCTGCGGCGATGACACAGAGGAACTCTCAATGAAAGCTCCAATGTCGGTGTCAAAACCGACGGATCTCGGGTAGGGGTTCCCGATCTTTGCGTCTAGGCTGATGGTAACAGAAAGCAAGGGACACAATGTTTACCCAGGTTCGGGCCCTCTTGATGGAGGTAAAACCCTACTTCTTGCTTGATTTATATTGAAGATATGAGTATTGCAAGAGTAGATCTACCACAAGATCATAGAGGCTAAATCCTAGAAGCTAGCCTATGATGGAATGATTGTAATTGTGATCAGCCTTCTAAGGACCAACCTCTCCGGTTTATATAGACACCAGAGAGGGCTAGGGTTTACATGGAGTCGGTTACAAGGAAGGAAACACAATATCCAGATCGCCAAGCTTGTCTTCCACGGAAAGGAGAGTCCCATCCGGACACGGGACGAAGTCTTGAGTCTTGTATCTTCACACTTCAATAGTCCGGACGATGTATATAGTCCGGCTGTCCGGATACCCCCTAATCTAGGACTCCCTCAGGCGCCCCACGCCGCCCGTCACCTGCGCGTGGTAGGAAGACACCCCGCCGTCGCCTGCGCCACGTGGCCTTTGGCCGGCGACGCCACCGGTGGCGGCGAGGGTTGGGGGCGGGGCAAGGAGAAGGAGCGGCAACACTAGGGTTTCCTCCCGGGGACGTCCGCGGGAGCGCCTCGGGAGGGGAGGGGGCTCACGACCTTTGTCCCTATTTACAGTAGGATAATTCCCTGCTCTCGCACGCTTAACATTCGATGACGATATGTATTATGAGTCATGTGCTTTGATGACCAAAGTTTGTTCGGAGTCCAGGATGAGATCACGGACGTGACGAGGAGTCTCGAAATGGTCGATACATAAAGATTGATATATTGTACCATGTTATTCAGACACCATTCGGGTGGTTTCGGGTAAAAACAGAGTGTCGGAGGGGTTACCAGAACCCCCCGGGGAAACTAATGGGCCACCATGGGCATTAGTGGAGAGAGAGGAGAGCGGCCAGGGCAGGCCGCGCTCCCCCCCCTTAGGAGTCCGAATTGGACAAGGGAAGGAGGTCGCACCCCTTTCCTACTCCCTCTCCCTCTCCTTCCTTCCCCCTCTCTTCCTTGGAGGTGAATCCTACTAGGACTAGGAAGTCCTAGCAGGACTCCTCCTCTTGGGGCGCGCCATAGGGCCGGCCGGCCTCCCCCTCCCTCCTTTCTATACAGGGGTAGGGGGCACCCTAGGACACACAAGTTTCTCTTAACCGTGTGCGGTGCCCCCCTCCATAGTTACACACCTCGATCATACCATCGTAGTGCTTAGGCGAAGCCCTGCGCCGGTAACATCATTATCACCGTCGCCACGCCGTCATGCTGATGGAACTCACCCTCGTCCTAACTAGATCAAGAGCACAAAGGATGTCATCGACTGAATGTGTGCTGAATGCGGAGGTGTCGTACATTCGGTACTTCGATCGGCTGGATCGCAAAGAAGTTCGACTACATCAACCGTGTTATTGAAACACTTCCGCTTTCGGTCTACGAGGGTACGTGGACACACACTCCCCTCTCGTTGCTATGCATCACCTAGATAGATCTTGCGTGATCGTAGGAATTTTTTGAAATTACCGCTTTCCCCAACATTAAGAATTTCAGATCTTGGGATATTATTCAAACATCAAGCAAAATAAAATAAAATAAAATGACGCTCCAAGCAAAACACATATCATGTGGTGAATAAAAATATAGCCTCAAGTAAATTTACCGATAGACAAAGACGAAAGAGGGGATGCCATCCGGGGCATCCCCAAGCTTAGGCTCTTCATTGTCCTTGAATATTACCTTGGGGTGCCTTGGGCATACCCAGTCTTAGTCTCTTGCCACTCCTTATTCCATAGTCCATCGAATCTTTACCCAAAACTTGAAAACTTCACAACACAAAACTCAACACAAAACTCGTATGCTCTGTTAGTATAAGAAAATAAAATCACCCCTTAGGTACTGTTGTGAACTCATTCTAAATTCATATTGGTGTTATATCTACTTTATTCCAACTTCTCTATGGTTCATATACTCCAATACTACTCATAGATTCATCAGAATAAGAAAACAACACATAGAAAACAGAATCTGTCAAAAACATAACAGTTTGTAGTAATCTGTAACTCTCAAATACTTCTGTAACTCCAAAAATCTTGAGAAATTAGGAAGTCCAAAACAATTTGGTTATTAATATTATTCATAAATAATCAACTTAAAATCACACTTCCGTGAATTATGAAAATTGTTTTTGTGAGTGCAAAAGTTTCTGTTTTTAGCAAGATCAAATTAACTATTACCGTAAGCCATCCCAAAGGTCTTACTTGGCACTTTGTTGAAACAAAAGCTACAAAACATGATTACTACAGTAGCATAATCATGTGAACACAAATAAATAGTATGGTTAAATATTGGGTTGTCTCCCAACAAGCACTTTTCTTTAATACCTTTTTAGCTAGGCATGATGATTTCAATGATGCTCACGTAAAAGATAAGAATTGCAACACAAAGAGAGCATCATGAAGAATATGACTAGGACATGTAAGTCTAACCCACTTCCTATGCATAGGGATTTTGTGAGCAAACAATTTATGCGAGCAAGAATCATCTAGCATAGGAAAGCAAAACAAGCATAGCTTCAAGATTTTCAACACATAGAGAGGAAACTTGATATTATTGCAATTCCTACAAGCATATATTCCTCCCTCATAATAAGTTCCAGTAGCATCAAGGATGAATTCAACAATATAACTAACACATAAAGCACACTTTCCATGATGCATAAGCATAGAATTTTTATTACTCTCCACATAAGCAAATTTCTTCTCATGAATAGTAGTGGGAGCAAAGTCAACAAAATAACTATAATGTGACGCATAATCCAATTGAAAATTAAAATCAAGATGACAAGTTTCATGGTTATCATTATTCTTTATAGCATACATGTCATCACAATCATCATCATAGATAGCAACTTTGTTCTCATAATCAATTGTAACCTCTTCCGAAATAGTGGATTCATCCACTAAATAAAGTCATGGCCTCTCCAAATCCACTTTTATCAATAGAACCATAAGATTCAACAGCGTCCAAAATAGTGGGATCAATACTACCTAAATTGACACTCTTCCAAATGCACTTTCATCAATATAATCATCATAAATAGGAGGCATTCTATCATCATAATAAATTTGCATATCAAAACTTGGGAGACTAAAAGTATCATCTTCATTAAACATAGCATCCCTAAGCTTGGGACAAACATTAATTGCAGCAAATAAATTCTCAAACATGTCATTCTCATCAAACATAGCATCCCTAAGCTTGGGCCTTTGGATACCATAAGTGTGATCGCTCTCATTGTTAATAGTATGGATAGCACCAACAGTATAGCAATTATAATCATCACAATGAGTAATAGGAGCAACATCATTTGGAAGGGATACCTTTTTACCTTTCCTTCTCTGTCTTTCCTTTTTTCGCATCATGTATGGGTTTATCCTCTTTTTGGAGCTCCTTGTTAATGAGATTGGTTGAATATAAAGCTCCTCCTCGTTACCTGATTCATCATAAGAAAGAACAGGAGGATATTGGGAAACCTCTTCCCTTTCATTAGTATTCTCTTCATCTTCTATTTGTTTTCTTGTATTTATGTAATTGGCAATATAAGGATTTTCAATGCAATTCACCGCACAATACATAAAAATTTCCTCTAGATCAAAATCAATAACTCCCTCAAGGGCAAATTCTGGAATATCCTTAGTTATACGTTTCAATTCTTCATAACCCAGAATCAAACTAAGTTCATTATGATGCGCAAGGGAAATCAACTCATCACAATTTTTGGACATGATTTGATCATGAAACAATTTGCATTGGAGATTTAAATGATCAAGTTCATTGCAAAGTTAACAAGGATGGCAAAGAAATTTTAAATTTTCAGCACAAGCATCTAGCCTCTCTTGCAACCATTTAGTTTCTAAATACTTATGCCTCTTGCAAAATCTATCTTCCCTATTTTGTGTGTACTTGCAAACTCTATGCACTCCACAAAAACTGACATGCTTATAAGAAACGTTTTCATCATGACTAGTGCAATCATCATTAGTACTATGGATATTCAAAGAGTTCATACTAACAACATTGCAATCATGCTCATCATTCAAAGATTTAGTGCCAAACATTTTAACGCATTCTTCTTCTAATACTTGGGCACCATTTTCCTTTCCATCATTTCCATGAAAGACATTAAAAAGATGAAGCACATGAGGCAACCTCAATTCCATTTTTTGTAGTTTTCTTTTATAAACTAAACTAGTGATAAAACAAGAAACTAAAAGATTCGCTTGCAAGATCTAAAGATATACCTTCAAGCACTCACCTCCCCGGCAACGGCGCCAGAAAAGAGCTTGATGTCTAATATGTAACCTTCTTCTTGTAGACGTTGTTGGGCCTCCAAGTGCAGAGGTTTGTAGGACAGTAGCAAATTTCCCTCAAGTGGGTGAACTAAGGTTTTTCAATCCATGGGAGGCGTAGGATGAAGATGGACTCTCTCAAATAACCCTGCAACCAAATAACAAAGAGTCTCTTGTGTCCTCAACACACCCAATTGTATAGGTGCACTAGTTTCGGCGAAGAGATAGTGATACAAGTGCAATACAGATGGTAGATATAGGTTTTTGTAATCTGAGAATATAAAAACAGCAAGGTAGCAAGTGATAAAAGTGAGCGAAAACGGTATTGCAATGCTTCGAAACAAGGCCTAGGGTTCATACTTTCACTAGTGCAAGTTCTCTCAACAATGATAACATAATTAGATCATATAACAATCCCTCAACATGCAACAAAGAGTCACTCCAAAGTCACTAATAGAGGAGAACAAACAAAGAGATTATTGTAGGGCACGAAACCACCTCAAAATTATTCTTTCCGATCAATCCATTGGGCTATTCCTATAAGTGTCACAAATAGCCGTAGAGTTCGTAGTAAAATAATACCTGAAGACACAAATCAACCAAAACCCTAATGTTACCTAGATACTCCAATGTCACCACAAGTATCCGCGGGTTTGATTATACGATATGCATCACACAATCTCATATTCATCTATTCAAACCAACACAAAGAACTTCAAAGAGTGCCCCAGAGTTTCTACTGGAGAGTCAAGACAAAAACGTGTGCCAACCCCTATGCATAAGTTCACAAGGTCAGTGAACCTGCAAGTTGATCACCAAAATATACATCAAGTGGATCACGTGAATATCCCATTGTCACCACAGATAAGCACATGCAAGACATACATCAAGTGTTCTCAAATCCTTAAAGACTCAATCCGATAAGATAACTTCAAAGGGAAAACTCAATCCATTACAAGAAGGTAGAGGGGGAAGCATCATAAGATCCAACTATAATGGCAAAGCTCGAGCGACATCAAGATCATGCCATATCAAGAACACGAGAGAGGAAAGAGAGAGAGAGAGAGAGAGAGAGAGAGAGAGAGAGAGAGAGAGAGATCAAACACATAGCTACTGGTACATACCCTCAGCCCCGAGGGTGAACTACTCCCTCCTCGTCATGGAGAGCGCCGGGATGATGAAGATGGCCACCGGTGCTGGATCCTCCCTCCGGCAGGGTGCCAGAAAAGGGTCCTGATTGGTTTTTGGTGGCTATAGAGGCTTGCGGCGGCGGGACTCCCGGTCTAGGTTCTGTTCTGGAAGTTTGGGGATAAATAAGAGGTGTGGGCATCGGGAACAAGTTAGGGGGGTCCACGAGGTAGCCATGAGGTAGGGGCGCACCCAGGGGGGTAGGGCGCGCCCTCCACCCTCACGGTGGCCTCGGGACTCTTCTGGTCCATCTCCGATGCTTTGTGGGCTTCTTCTGGTCCAAAAATAAGCTCCGTAAATTTCCAGGTCAACTGAACTCCATTTGATATTCCTTTTCTGTGATACTCAAAAACAAGGAAAAACAGAAACTGGCACTAGGCTCTAGGTTAGTAGGTTAGTCCCAAAAATCTTATAAAATAGCATATTAATGCATATACAACATCCATGATGGTTAATATAATAGCATGGAACAATAAAAAATTATAGATATGTTGGAGACGTATCACGTGTGAGCTTCTGCGCTACCGTCCGGCCAACGACCTCTACGAGGACTTGCTGGACCGCATCGCCGAGCTCGTCAGTGCTTCTGGAGAGGCCCCTGTGTTGTCCTATTTGCTACCACTCCCGCAGCCTAGGCGGGCGACGTGGCTCATGGCACACCTCCTCCTCCTCTCTAGCAAGATGTCGTCCCCGAGCCAAGGCGCGAGGCCCCCTAGCGCGACTAGCCACACGGGGCGTCCGTGCGCGATGAAGAAAGCTGTCAGGTCGTGCAGCAGCCTCAGGGAGAGGGCGTGCACTCCCAGCTCCTCCTGCGCCCCGCGTCAAGACATGCAGCATGAGATGGTTGCGCGCAGGCGTCAAGACCTAGCTCCCCCTCCGAGGCGAGCCCCCGTGGCCGCGGCGGGATGCCGAGCGTTCACTCCAAAGCTTCTCTATGTCGTCTGGACCGGCAAGTTCAAGCCGGATCTGCCTCCGCGCTACGACGGCACCCCGGACCTGGCCGAGTTCCTTCAGATCTATGAGCTGAGCATCAAGGAGGCAAGTGGTGACGAGAAGGTCATGGCGAACTGGTTCCCCATGGCTCTCAAGGATGGCGCGCGCTCGTGGCTCCTGAACCTCCCGGTGGGGTCAATCTCCTCCTGGGACGAGTTGTAGGAGCGCCTCATCGCCAACTTCCAAGGCACCCACGACCGCGCCCCCGCAGCTGGCGACCTGTGGCACATCAAGCAACAACCAGGAGAGACCTTGCACAAATACATCTGGCGCTTCACCAATGTTCGCCTCAAGATCCCCAAGGTGTCGGACAAGGCCATCATCTCGACGTTCATTGATGGCGTCCGGGACATCAAGTTGAAGGAGGAGCTCGCCATACACGAGGACCTGTGCTCAGCTCTGGAGATGTTCAACATGGTAACCAAGTGTGCGAGGGCAGAAGAAGGTTGCCTCTCGCTCCTCGAGCTTCCTGAAGCCGATCCTGAAGACAAGAAAGCCAAGGCGAAGGACATGAAGACCAAGGGCCCGGTAGTGCTCGCTGCTGAGCCAGAGATGAAGCGCGATTGTGATCACCCTGAGTCTTCCAAGGGCAACCACCCATTCTGCCGTCTTCCAAAATGTGCACAACCACCACACCAACGACTGCCAAGAGCTCCGGGCCATCCGAGACGGTCGCCTTGGCCGCCGCCCTCAGCGCAATGACCGTGGCTGCGGCCGCTGAGAAGGTAGCGGTGGAGGCTGTTGGGACGATCGTGGCCCCCGTCAGGGTTGGTGCGATCAACCTCGTGAAGACCGCTGGAAGGACCAGCCTCGTGATGGTTTGTGGTGAGACTAGCCTCGTGAGGACCGTCCTTAGGGCAACGCTGGCCTCCCTCCACTGCCACCGCCACCAAGAAGGAATGACGACCACTGCCAGGATTATGCGGGGCTTCCAAGAGCCTCATGCTATCGCCTGCATCCTGGGAGGTGCTCAGGCCCCTGCCTCCCATCGCATCTTCAAGCAGTTTGCTCGCGAAGTGAATGCGGCCCTCCCCGAGCTCGAGGTGTCGCGTTCACTCAGGTGGTCCAAGTACTCCATCACCTTCGATTCTTCGGACTAGCTCAAGCGCGCAGCCACTTTGGGCATGCTCCCCATGCTTTGCTCACCAACCATCAGCAATGTTCTCGTCACCAAGACACTCGTTGATGGCGGCATTGAGCTCAATGTCCTCTCTGTCGAGACATTTGATAGGCTCCAGGTGCCATACGACCAACTTCAGCCCACCAAGCCATTCTCAGGAGTGACCGACGGCTCCACACACCCCATAGGGCAGATTCGTCTCCCCGCCACCTTCGGCAAGCGCGACAACTACCGCACCGAGCTCATCGATTTCGACATCGCTCACATTCGCCTATCGTACAACACCATCCTCGGGTACCCGGCCCTTGCCAAATTCATGGTAGCAACGCACCACAGCTACAACGTCCTAAAGATGCCAGGAAGCTGCGGCATCATCACGGGCGCCTGCGATGAGAAAGACGCGGTGTGCTCCCTCGAGCATGCCTACCAGGTCGTGGCGGTCGAGAGCTCGGATGGCGAGGGTGCCACCCTTACCCCTGAGGTCGCCCCCAAGAAGAAGAAGAAGCTCCTCCTGAGGGGAACTTAGGAGGCCGGCGAGCCTGATGATCGCGCTTAAGGCCCCTCGCTCTCTGCCGGGGAGCCTTTCGCTCTCGCATAGGAAGGCGTGCCCGGCGCCCCCTTAGGTTGGGCTCAGGAGCTCTTCTCTGGAAGGCCTCCGACCTGGCCAGCATCATGAGGGAGGCGTTCGGGCACCATGTGGAGGCGTGCTCCAATGTGCGGTTCCAGGAGCAAGGCACAGGGCGCAAGGCACCAAGCGCAGGAGTTCATCATCAGGGCAATTGAGAATCTTTAGGATGCGCGGGCCATGTGAGGTGAGCAACGGCCAGCATTGCTTAATGCAGCTGCCGCCCAGGACGCGAGCAGCGAGCTGCGCGTCTGCGTCAACATCCCGGGCCTCAACAGAGCTGCTTCTCAGGAGTTCTTCTGGCCGTCCAGCATTGGCCGGTGTCGAGGCCACCCCCACAGCTACATTTGCATGGCGTTTGGTCTGCCAGGAGCGGATGCCTCGCTCTAGTGATGCAAGCATGGTGTCCTGGTGGCTCGTGAAGCCAGGCGCTAGGCCGTCCTGACGGAGGAGTCAGAGCCTCCGGAGCCCCGAAGGCTCAGGAGCCTGTTGGCTCATGAGGAGCAATTTCTGTGGCACGCATCTCTAGCTACTTCAACACTTCTACCCCAACGATGCCAAGTGACTTTTTAGTTCATTCAGTTGAGGGTGCCCCTCGGGCTGCATTATCCTCAAGCTATATGGGTCCACCTTGCAGCGTGTATTGTTTTGCGCATCTATCAGAACTGGTTTCGCCCCCTTTTAGGAGTTGCTTTATATTATTACCTGCCTTTCCGGTGCTTCACCACCATGAACGTCGTGTGCCCTTACGAACCCACCCGCGACCGCCTCATGATTAAGGACTGGCACGGCATCTGTGCTCGGGTCTGTCCCTTCAGCGTCGCTAAACCCAAGTGGCTGAGCTCTGTCTCGCGGGCCAGCCCCGTGTAAGTCACCTCCCGTGGCCCTTGGTGCCTTGTTCTCGCATGAGCTAATCATGAGTGGATAAGTTAGGGCATCCGACACGGCGCCTCGCCACCACGGCAGCCGCGCGCCGATTGTCTTTCTTTAGGATCGATGCATGAGAAGTTTGGGCACGGCGTCTATGCTCGAGTCCTTCCCTGGAGCGTCGAGAAATCCAGCGGCTGAACTTTGTCTGGCAGGCTGGCCCCATTCATGTCACCTCCTGGGGTCGCTGGTGCTTGGCCTTCTCATGCAATATCCTCCAAAGAATCACTCGGTGCATGTGAGCTAACCATCTTGCAGGATTCCAACGAGCATCCTTACCAAAAATTCAGGCGCAACCCGCCTTGAGGTAGGACCTCGTGAGTCCCGTGCTAGCTCACGGGTGCCCATATACACCCCCTCTAGTCCTGCCAGGCAAGCCACATGCCAGGACGGGGCTGTACATGCCCCGGAGCCTCCCCTCGGAGGGAGCTCCCTCCCACGCACCAGTGGAAGCCCCATGCTTCGCGCTGGTGGACGACACGGTCGAGGAGTGGCTCTGCCCATGCAAGAGTGGAAGTGTCATGCTCCGTGCTGATGATAAACAACTGAGGGCACCCTAGTGGCTTCACTAACCTCACGAGAGCACCAGTGCTCTTCCTCTGGCCCCACCGCACTAACTTTCCCTCAGGAGAGCCGCACGAAGGGGCTGGGCACGGGGGCTGCGTCTAGGTCACGTCTAGCGCACGCCACCCTACCAGGTCTTCGGCACCTGGTCATCTCATGACCCTCCCATGCGAAAGCTGGCGAGGAAAGGTATGAGGACTCCGGATTAACCCAGAAGCTACTCACACTTCCTTCACGAGGTCGTTCGTATGTCAAGGGGGACCCCTGAGCATCGCGACTCAGGGGCCTCACTGGTCACGTAGCCCCTCACCCCTTGGTCTCGTCCTGGCGATTCGGACGAACCAATGGTGGCTGAGGTATGCGCGGGGTCGGGCCCTACCGACGCAGAACACTAAAGGAAAACAGAAGGAAATCGGGTGCGGAAAGGAAAATCGCATAATCCTAGCAAGTTATAACAAAACATAATGTTCACGAATTCAAAGCAGAAGTTCTTACGTCTCCACGAGGCACGATAAATGTTGCAGGATAAAGATGGGAAGTGTCTCCCTCAGCATCGCTTGCTGCTACCAGCCACCTTGGGGACGACATCCTCGACGGTGCCGCTATCGCCTTGGCCGCCGACCGCGGTCACCAAGGCCTCAGGGTCGATGCAGCAGAACTTCACCACCAGGGCTTCCACCTGCTCCTTCACGGCTTTGGCGGTAGCGACCCGGGATTCAGGCGCCACTGGCTCCAATAGCATGCCAAAGTTCAGGCTGGGGTACAGGAGATGGAGATGGCTGTAGACGCGCGTCACGACTGTAGTGAAGAGCGTGTGGCACTCCCCTTCCACCATGGAGCCCACCGCAATAGAGATGTTCCCCAGCTCCTCGACAAGCTTGGTGAGAAGACCAGGAAGGCCACCATCCGGGGTCGCCAGCGGCTTCTTGTACCCTTCGCCGTAAAGGGAGTGGAGCGCCTCACGGCACTTCCGCTCGAAGGAAGTAAAGGTGTCGCGCCCGGCCTTCTCGGCCGCGGCAAGGATTTTCTCCCTGGCCTCCAGCCTGGCCGTCTCCTTTGAGACGTGTTTGGTGTGGGACGACTGGGCTGCGTCCACCTCCTCCTTCAGCTTCTCACGGATCTGCTCCGTGCCCTGCTCTTGGGCTGCCTGCTCCAGCTTGGCATCACGGTCGGCAAGCGCGGACTCTCGGGTCGTGATCTCCTCCTCCCGTGTCTGGAGCCCGCGCGCCTGGGAGGACTGCTCCTAGCAAATCATCTTCAGCTCAGCATCCACCTCGCGACAGCGGCTTCTGGTGGATGCGACATCGTCCAGTGCAGTGTCACGAGTCGCTGTGGCTTCAGTGGCCTGCTCCTTGGCGTCCGCGATTTCAGCCTTGGCCTGGCTCCAAGCCCTCTTGATGGACAAGTCGGCTCAGAGCCACCCCAAGAGTACCTCCAGGCGCCCCATTGCCGCACGCCCATTAGCACCCTGAAGATCACCCCAGAGTCGATCCAGCATGGTGTAGGCCTCCTCCAAAGCACTGGGCCTGGCGGAGGAGCCCTGGTCCGCCGATGCAAGAGCCCGGGGAGGAGGTGGAGCTAACGCCTGAACTGGCGCTATCACGACGACAGTGGAAGCAGGCGGCTCCGAGGCTTTCGCGCCCTCCATGGGCGCATCAGGAATTGGCACCCCTGGAGTATGTTGCGTCCTGGGAACGGCATCCTCCCTCTTCTTCTTCACCCTAGGGGCCAGCCTGATCATCAAGAGAACGACATCATGATCAGGGTGTCACAACGGAAGGTAAGGATGAAGTAAGGTGCTTACTCATCTTCGGCGACGTATGCTCTCTTCATGCCCAGGACGGTGGCGCCCCCAAGCTTCTGCAGCAAGGGCCTTGCCACAATCGGAGGCCCGACCGGGAACGCGACGGGAGACTCTGGAGCGGCGGTAGTGGGCGAGGAGGAGAGGGTGTTGCCCTGAGGCTGTGCCAGCGCTGTTCCCCCCTTCAGGCCCCCGCGGATCAGCCTTCACACCAAGGTCCCCCCGGACCTCGTGACGACCCCGGCGGGATGGGGGACCCTCAGACCAAGATTTCCTCGGTGTCGTCATCGTTAAGAAGACCCAGGAGGATCTCGCTCTACCACGGAGGAGAAGTCTCCCCCATCCCTTCATGGGTCGCCTCCGAGTCTTCTTCCTCCGACTCCTCCTCGCCCTCTACGGATTTCTCGCCGGAGCATACCGGCACTGGGGAGTCAGGAGGCCCGAGCAGCACGAGCCCTCACTCATTGTAGAGTGCCATGGAGGTGGCTAGCTATCACGCCCAATATGCGACCCTATCCTAAAGGAATTCAAAGGTCCCACTAAGGATAGAAGCGCATATTCGAGACGCTATTGCAAGGTGGATATCATTACATCGTACCATTACATAATAGTTGGGGATACATACAAGAGGCATACAATGCCATACGAATACAACATCATCTTACATAAGAGCACCATCCGACTATGGATGAACCACAAACAGAAACTCAAACGACATCCACCCTGCTAGCCCAGGCTGCCGACCTGAAACCTATACCCTGATCGTAGAAGAAGCAGAAGAAGAACTCCAAAACAAGCAAACATCGCTCTCGCGTCATGATCATCGCATAACCTGTACCTACAACTGTTGTTGTAGTAATCTGTGAGCCACGAGGACTCAGCAATCCCATTACCATGGGTATGAAGACTAGCAAAGCTTAATGGGAAAGGAAGGGGTAAAGTGGTGAGGTTGCAGCAGCGACTAAGCATATATGGTGGCTAACATACGCAAATAAGAGCGAGAAGAGAAGCAACGGAATGGTCGTGAAGCTAGCAATGATCAAGAAGTGATCCTGAACTCCTACTTACGTCAACCATAACCCAAAACCGTGTTCACTTCCCGGACTCCGCCGAAAAGAGACCATCACGGCTACACACGCGGTTGATGCGTTTTAATTAAGTCAAGTGTCAAGTTCTCTACAACCGGATATTAACAAATTCCCATCTGCCACATAACACGGCTCTCAAAAGTTTATACCCTACAGGGGTGTCCCAACTTAGCCCATCACAAGCTCTCACGTTCAACGAAGGATATTCCTTCTCCCAGGAAGACCCGATCAGTCTCGGAATCCCGGTTTACAAGACATTTCGACAATGGTAAAACAAGACCAGCAAGACCACCCGATGCGCCGACATCCCGATTGGAGCTGCACATATCTCGTTCTCAGGGCAACACTGGATGAATACTATGTACAACTAAAACCAGTCCTCAAGTTTCCCCGAGATGGCGTTGCAAGTGGCTCTAGTTCGGACCAACACTTAGAGAAGCATTGGCCCAGGGGGGCTGAATAAAGATGACCCTCGAGAGAGCGACTCCCAAGGGAAAAGTAGGTGGTGGTGAGGCAAATGGTAAAACCAGGGTTGGGCCTTGCTGGAGGAGTTTTATTCAAGGCAAACTATCAAGGGGGTCCCATAAATCACCCAACCGCGTTAGGGACGCAAAATCCGGGAACATAATACTGATATGACGGAAAATAGGGCGGCAGGAGTGGAACAAAACACCAGGCATAAGGCCGAGCCTTCCACCCTTTACCAAGTATATATATGTATTAATAATATAAGAGATATTGTGATATCCCAACATAATCATGTCAGGAGAATGCAAGATTTTCGGGACTAACAACGCTATAAGAGGGCTGAGAAAAGCGGTAACATACCCAAACAACGGTTTACTAGGAAGGGTGAAAAAGGTTAGAGGCTGACATGGCAAATTTGGAGGCTTGAAGAACAAGTGATAGGTAGCGCAGCAAAGCGATAGAACGAAGCAACTAGCATAGCAATGATATTAGTGAGATCCAAGGTGACAGTCATCTTGCCTGAAATCCCGCTAGGAAGAAGAACGAGTCCATGAAGAAGATGAAGCCACGAAGACGAACCAAGCGTAGACGAACGAGTCCTCACGAGCGCAACAAAACAGGAACTAACGAGAAGGAGCACAACCGGAAAGAAGCAAACAACAAGGTAAACACACAACACATGGACATGGCATGATGCTCAACCAAGTATGATGCATGACAAAGCTAGATGAGGCTACTCATGGCAAGAGATGATGCAAACAAGAACAACATAACAAAGCAAGTTTAAATGAGGCCGGAAACAACATATAACAATTCCGGTAAGTCCTCATATGCAAATTTGGAAATTGGTCCAGAACTGAATAAACCTTATGTTCAAGTTGTTAAACAGCAAGTTAAGATGCACCAAGATGATCTACACGAGATTCTAGTCAAGTTACATATAAAGTTCAATTAAATCGGTGCTACGGCCTAGAAGATATGAGCAAAACAAGTTAAACATGGCATTGACGTAAAATGCATACACACCTCAAGCAAACACTCTCAAAACATGGATGCAACATGATAACATGAAACTACATGCAAAACTAAGCAAGTTTAATATAGAGCACACTCAAAACGAAGCAACAGTTCAACACATACACTCTATACAAGTTTAAAGGACAAGATGTCCAAAACAGCAACTAGGCATCTAGCAAGCATCAAAACAATATGCTACGGTACCTCAACATAAGAACAAAAGGCATGGGCATGCAGCACAGGTAAAGCATGACAAAACATGAACACTGAGCTATCTCCATAAATCACTTGAACATTCTCAAAAGGACATGGCAAGATTGCAAATAATAACAGTTTACAGACTTAGCAGAAATAACATCAGGTTGCAATGTTTAGAGCCATAAAACAACATTCTACAGGAACTTAAAATGGAAAACAAAGGCATTTCATGCTAACACTAAAGACAAAGAACAAAACTCCCTTACTGAACTAATTCCAAAGTTCAACAGAAAAGATGGTAGGATCCATGCAAACAGGGCAAATGATATGACATATTCAGACATGGCAGGAACAACAATAATTAGGCATGTTGGTAAGCTTGTACCACTCACCACAGAGCAACACAAGGCATGAAAAGGTGACCAACAGTAAGAATACATATTTATTAAGCTAAGCATGACAAGAGCAAGTTCATAGGGTGCATGGATCACTAGCAAAGCTCATGGCAAAACTGAACTTAATGTTAACAGGCTGACAGCAACATTATTTAGCAAATTGAGAGCAAGATTACAACAAGCTACAGCAGGACATAAATGCAACCAGGGGCATATATGGATATAGCATGACATGTATAACAAAACATAATTAGTGAACATCTCAAGATTATGCATAGAATGACTTGTAGAAGCAGGTTTACATAGCATCATGATATAGCAGATTCAGCCTAGCAAAACAATAACAGCAAGTACCCTACTTCACGAGCTCGATGCACTCACTACAAGACTCACAAAAATATATAGATCACACCACAGTAAAGATGGCATGATGTAGCTCAAAACTCATGTAGACATCAAGCTCATAGGATGCACACAAAAAATGCAATGAAAAAGATAAAACAGCAAGTTCTGTTAACAGACAGCAGATTAACATCATATAGCACTCTTGCAACGATTATTATGGCATCAAGATGGTCTAAAACAATCATGGCACAATGGAATGAAATGAATAGCATCTCACAGTGAACATTTTAATATATTAAATGCACAAAATGGAGCAGCACACATGAAGTTATGGCATGATGAACATGGCACCAGAACATGGCACCAAAATGGCGCAGGGCGGCGGGCGGCGGAGGCGCAACCGGGAGCAGGCGGCGACGCGCGGGCCAGCTGCGCTCGGGCGCGGGCCGGAGAGGGCCGGATCTGGGCCCGTGGCGGGCCTGCGGCGGCGGGGACGGCCAGGGGCGACGTGGCTGGTCCTGGTTGGCTGGCGGGCGGCGGCTGGACATGTCCTTCGGCGAAAGAAGTGTCCGGCGGCGCAGAGAGGGTTTGATCTAGGGTTAGGGGTGGATTCATCCGCAAATTTCGGGGGAGAGGCATATTTATAGGTAGAGGGAGCTAGGAGGCTCCAAATGAGGTGCGGTTTTCGGCCACGCGATCGTGATCCAACGACCGAGAGCATGGAGGGGGTTTTGGATGGGTTATTGGGACACTTTGGAGGGGTGTTTGGCTGCAACATAAAGAGGCCTTTGCAGCTACCCAGTTAACTGTTGGAGTATCAAACGGACTCCAAATGACACGAAACTTGACAGGCGGTCTACCGGTGGTGTACCAAGTCCGGTTGGCAAACCTCGGTCCATTCCGAGAACGTTTAACACCTGCACATGAAAAGAGGCAAAAGGGGGCGTCGGGGACATAGGAGTGCCGGATTGCAAAACGGACAACGGGGAAAATGCTCGGATGCATGAGACAAACACGTATGCAAAATGAGATGCACATGATGACATGGCAAGATGCAACACGCAAACAAATGACATGGCAAGGATGGCGAATAACCGGAAGACACCTGGTGCATCAGATCCGAGGCATTACAACTCTCCTCCACTAACAAGAGATCTCGTCCCGAGATCTTAGGAGCGAGATGGAAGAGAAAGAGGAAGAGGTGAAACAAGAACTCAAGAGAAGAAGCAAAGAATCCAGAGCACTCGAGAAGAAGAGAGGAACGACGAGAATGACGAGAATCGAAAGCTCACGGAATCAGATAGACTATGAAACCACTCCGGTTAGAACGAGATAAGAAACGAATAAGACTGAAAGGATTTAGGCAGCACACCGGCTGAAACATGGAGCAATAGAACACGAGCTTGAGAGGATGGAATGATACTTGATGAAGACATGACACAAAACCTCCGGAAAGAATTGAAAAAGTTGAATGAAAAGAACGGAGAAGAATATGACAACTTGTGCAACGAATGAAATTGAAAGCATCTTTAGAAGGAAGGTTTAAACGGAGTTGTTGAGAAAATCAACAACGAAAGAATAAGCTTGTTGTGGACTTATCAAAAACAACTCAAAACTTGAGGTGAAATTATACCACAACCAAAGTCTGGATAGCTAAAAAGAACGAAGAAATGCAAAACTCCACTTCGGAAGAATACGGAGAATTAATTACACTTCGAGACGCGAGAAGAAAGATACTTGAACTCCACCAACGCGAATCTTGATGAACTCTTGAAGAATGAATTAAATCATGAAGAACCACCATGAATAACTCTGGTGACAAAAGTATGGTGAGATAGAATGAAGGATGAAAGAATAAGATGAGCCTTGCGATGATTTAGATGGAGGTTCTGACGAAATGGCCAGGAAATTTGAATTCCAGAAAAGAAAAGATGAAAACACTTGGAACTAGAATGTATTCCTCAAGAACAAACTCTGAAGGAAGGGATTACTCACTTGGATGAAATAAAAATAAGATTTATTGTATGCTTACCCTTCATAAAATTAAATTGATGACAAGCAATGGATTTTGCATACTACTTATTCTTGTTGGAAAAGGATTACGGGGAATATGGCGCAAAACTTGAGAAAGTCTTCATGAACCACCGGTAGGATTGGAAAGAACGAATGAATTAAAATGTTAATCTTGAATGAACCACCGTAAGAATTCGAAAATGACTGATGAAAGAGACTGAATCACCAGGAAGAACTAGAAGAACCAATATGCTAGAGGGGATTTAGATGCAAAAGAACAAAGAGATCATGAGCTGATTGAAGAATACTTGAACGAAGCACCGGGATAATTGGATAACGGTAGCTAAAATGTGAGGACGAAGAATTCTTCTATAACGATGGCCTCCGGTGAAAAGAAACGGAAAAATAACTCCTGACATACTCCGGATGGGTGAGAAAGAATATCTGACCAATAGAATAATTCGAGAGGATAACATGAAGCTAGAACCACGAAACTTCGAGAGAACGGACAAGATTTAGAGGAAAAAGTCTTCTTTGGTCTTCAAATGATGACGAGAAACACCACCAAAATTACTGAGATACTCCGGGAGAATGAAAAAGAGGAAGGGTTGAACCAAAGATGAAAAGAATTTGAAAGCGATCTTGGAGAAGGCATGTGACTGATGGAATCCATTCTTACGTCACACTTGGAAAAGAAAATTGGGAATAGCTCCGGGGGAATTAGAAGAGTCAGGTAAGATCCTAGGAAAAGACATGTGGGTTAGGGCCCACTAAAGAGAAAAACACCATTGAAAAGGATAGTTGAACAGGTAGATGATGCACCGGAATGATTGAAATATTTGAATCAGGTGACAACCTCGAATTAATTCAAACACAGACAAATCTTCTAAGATGTCTTGAACACTCCGGAAGGATAAACTGGCGAGAGGCGAACGAGCAGGGAAAACACTTGAGCTGAGGAAAAGAATAAGATCAACACGAAAAACTTGAATTGAGTCCACTGGAAAAGAGATGAAGACTGTCAAACAAAAGAGAATTCACCAGTTGAAACAATTGACGAAAGAGTGAAGAGGCTCCACACGAATGAAATTGATGCTTGAAAGAGACTCAGGCTCCGGGAAGAAGAGGTTGGGAGGGCGGTAAAAAACAAAGGCAACTTGGAAGGGGAAATGAACGAATAAGTTGAAGAGAAGACACCGGTTGAAAAATTATTCAGGAAAGAATGCAAAGACTTCGCACGAGTAGGATGGATACTTGATTAGGGACTCTGACTCCGAGATGAAAAAGGGGTGGGCGGGTGGGAAAAATAAAAACAACTGAGGATTGAACTTGGCAATGATGAAGAGGCTCGAGTCAACTTGACGAGACATGCACCGGATGAAAAGAGATGAGAACCAACGATCGAAAAACCAACTGCATGGTCCTAAAGAAAAATTTGAAGGGGAAGAGAAGTAATTCAAAACACCTACGTCAAGATTCCTTACCAGAGCGACGGAGGGGCTGAGGAGTAAAAAGAATTCCTACTCTTCGATATAACTAGACTCCGAAAACAGTTTTCTTCTAGACTCAACAACGGCCAAACTACACGATCAATCAAGGGGGCTCCTATGGTCGGTTGAGGCTCTACTACCAACTTGTCACGCCCAATATGCGACCCTATCCTAAAGGAACTCGAAGGTCCCACTAAGGATAGAAGCGCATATTGGAGACGCTTTTGCAAGGTGGATATCATTACATCGTACCATTACATAATAGTTGGGGATACATACAAGAGGCATACAATGCCAGACGAATACAACATCATCTTACATAAGAGCACCATCTGACTATGGATGAACCACAAACAGAAACTCAAACGACATCCACCCTGCTAGCCCAGGCTGCCGACCTGGAACCTATCCCCTGATCGAAGAGGAAGCAGAAGAAGAACTCCAAAACAAGCAAACATCGCTCTCGCGTCATGATCATCGCATAACCTGTACCTACAATTGTTGTTGTAGTAATCTGTGAGCCACGAGGACTCAGCAATCCCATTACCATGGGTATGAAGACTAGCAAAGATTAATGGGAAAGGAAGGGGTAAAGTGGTGAGGTTGCAGCAGCGACTAAGCATATATGGTGGCTAACATACGCAAATAAGAGCGAGAAGAGGAGCAACGGAATGGTCGTGAAGCTAGCAATGATCAAGAAGTGATCCTGAACTCCTACTTACGTCAACCATAACCCAAAACCGTGTTCACTTCCCGGACTCCGCCGAAAAGAGACCATCGCGGCTACACACGCGGTTGATGCGTTTTAATTAAGTCAAGTGTCAAGTTCTCCACAACCGGATATTAACAAATTCCCATCTGCCACATAACCGCGGGCACGACTCTCGAAAGTTTATACCCTACAGGGGTGTCCCAACTTAGCCCATCACAAGCTCTCACGGTCAATGAAGGATATTCCTTCTCCTAGGAAGACCCGATCAGTCTCGGAATCCTGGTTTACAAGACATTTCAACAATGGTAAAACAAGACCAGCAAGACCGCCCGATGCGCCGACATCCTGATAGGAGCTGCACATATCTCGTTCTCAGGGCAACATTGGATGAACACTACGTAGAACTAAAACCAGCCCTCAAGTTTCCCCGAGATGGCGCTGCAAGTGGCTCTAGTTTGGACCAACACTTAGAGAAGCATTGGCCCAGGGGGGCTGAATAAAGACGACCCTCGAGAGAGCGACTCCCAAGGGAAAAGTAGGTGGTGGTGAGGCAAATGGTAAAACCAGGGTTGGGCCTTGCTGGAGGAGTTTTATTCAAGGCGAACTGTCAAGGGGGTCCCATAAATCACCCAACCGCGTTAGGGACGCAAAATCCGGGAACATAATACCGATATGACGGAAACTAGGGCGGCAGGAGTGGAACAAAACACCAGGCATAAGGCCGAGCCTTCCACCCTTTACCAAGTATATAGATGTATTAATAATGTAAGAGATATTGTGATATCCCAACATAATCCTGTCAGGAGAATGCAAGATTTTTGGGACTAACAACGCTATAAGAGGGCTGAGAAAAGCGGTAACATACCCAAACAACAGTTTACTAGGAAGGGTGAAAAAGGTTAGAGGCTGACATGGCAAATTGGGAGGCTTGAAGAACAAGTGATGGGTAGCGCAACAAAGCGATAGAACGAAGCAACTAGCATAGCAATGATAGTAGTGAGATCCAAGGTGACGGTCATCTTGCCTGAAATCCCGCTAGGAAGAAGAACGAGTCCATGAAGAAGATGAAGCCACGAAGACGAACCAAGCGTAGACGAATGAATCCTCACGAGCGCAACGAAACAGGAACTAGCGAGAAGGAGCACAACTGGAAAGAAGCAAACAACAAGGTAAACACACAACACATAGACATGGCATGATGCTCAACCAAGTATGATGCATGACAAAGCTAGATGAGGCTACTCATGGCAAGAGATGATGCAAACAAGAACAACATAACAAAGCAAGTTTAAATGAGGCCGGAAACAACATATAACAATTCCGATAAGTCCTCGTATGCAAATTTAGAAATTGGTCCAGAACTGAATAAACCTTATGTTCAAGTTGTTAAACAGCAATTTAAGATGCACCAAGATGATCTACACGAGATTCTAGTCAAGTTACATATAAAGTTCAATTAAATCGGAGCTACGGCCTAGAAGATATGAGCAAAACAAGTTAAACATGGCAGTGACGCAAAATGCATACACACCTCAATTAAACACTCTCAAAACATGTATGCAACATGATAACATGAAACTACATGTAAAATTAAGCAAGTTTCATATAGAGCACACTCAAAACGGAGCAACGGTTCAACACATACACTCTATACAAATTTAAAGGACAAGCTATTCAAAACAGCAACTAGGCATCTAGCAAGCATCAAAACAATAAGCGACGGTACTTCAACATAAGAACAAAAGGCATGGGCATGAATTACAGGTAAATCATGACAAAACATGAACACTGAGCTATCTCCAGAAATCACTAGAACATGCTCAAAAGGACATGGCAAGATTGCAAAAAATAACAGTTTACAGACTTAGCAGAAATAATATCAGGTTGCAATGTTTAGAGCCATCAAAACAGCATGCTACAGGAACTTAAAATGGCAATCAACGGCATTTAATGGTAACACTAAATACAAAGAACAAAACTCCCTTACTGAACTAATTACAAAGATCAACAGAAAAGATGGTAGTATCCATGCAAACATGGCAAATGATATGACAGATTCAGACATGGCAGGAACAACAATAAGTAGGAATGTTGGTGAGGTTGTACCACCCACCACAGAGCAATACATGGCATGAAAAGGTTACCAACAGTAAGACTACATGTTTATGAAGCTAAGCATGGCAACAGCAAGGTAATACGGTGTATGGATCACTAGCAAAGCTCATGGCAAAACTGAACTTAATGTTAACAGGCTGACGGCAACATTATTTAGCAATTTGAGAGAAAGATTACAACAAGCTACAGAATGATATAAATGCAACCAGGGGCATGTGTGTATATAGCATGACATGTATAACAAAACATCTTAAGTGGACATCTCCAGATTATGCATAGAATGACTTGTAGAAGCGGGTTTACATAGCATCATGATATAGCAGATTCAGCCTAGCAAAACAATAACAGCAAGTACCCTACTTCACGAGCTCGATGCACTCACTACAAGACTCACAAAAATACATGGATTGGACCAATGTATACATGGCATGATGTAGATCAAAACTCATGTAGACATCAAGCTCATAGGATGTACACACAAAATGCAATGAAAAAGACAAAACAGCAAGTTCTGTTAACAGACAGCAGATTAACATCATATAGCACACTTGCAACGATGATTAGGGCATCAAGATGGTCTCCAACAATCATGGCACAATGTAATGAAATTAAGAGCATCTCACAATGAACATTTTGATATATTAAACGCACAAAATGGTGCGGCACACATGAAGTTATGGCATGATCAACATGGAACCAGAATGCAAGATTTTCGGGACTTGGCAGAAAATCACCTCGCGGAAAAAGTCAACCCGGGACGGAGGCGTGCGGGACGAGGAGATCCAGGGCGGGGACGGTGCGTTTGGTTCGTCTCCCAGTGGATCTGGTCCACCCAGACCGGATCTGGAGCGGGCCCAGTCCGGCGACGGCGAGCCGGCCGGAGGCATGGGAGACGGCGGAGGGGCGCAGCGTCGGCGAAGGAGGCGAGGTCCGAGGCGGCGGGACGAGCTGGAGGCGGCCGGTGGTGAGACCTCCGGCGAAGAGGCAGTGGCGGCGCGTGGCTGGAGGCGGAGCGCGGCACCGGCGGAGGAGGCCGGGGCCTTCGGGCATGGGCGCGCGCCATCTCCGGCGAATGGCAGGGCTGGTCGATGA